>NW_012267313.1:1639362-1694810 GCF_000151885.1 Dipodomys ordii | reverse complement strand
TTTCTGTTGAGGATCATTTTTGCTATTCGGGGTCTTTTATTGTTCCATATGAATTTTTGGATTGCCTCTTCTATTTCCTTGAAGAATGAGGTTGGAATATTGATAGGTATCGCATTGAATTTGTAGATAGCCTTGGGAAGTATTGCCATTTTCACTATGTTGATTTTTCCAATCCAGGAGCATGGGAGGTTTTGCCACTTTCTAAGTTCTGTTTTGATTTCCTTTTTCAGGTTTTTGAAGTTTTCATCATAGAGGTCCTTCACTTTTTTGGTTAAGTTAATTCCTAGGTATTTTATTTTTTGTGGGGCTATTATGAATGGAGTTGCTTTCCTAATTTCAGCCACACTTTTCTCATTGTTGGCATACAGAAAAGCCATTGATTTTTGAGGGTTAACTTTAAACTACTACTTTGCCAAAGTTTTGAATCAGCTTGAGTAATTTGGGAGTGGAGTCTGTGGTATTCTTTAAATACAAGATCATGTCATCTGCAAAGAGGGAGAGTTTTATTTCTTTCCCTATTTGGATCCCCTTTATGTTTGCATCCTGTCTTATTGCTGTAGCTAGGCATTCTAATACTAGATTGAAGAGAAGTGGAGAGTGTGGACATCCTTGTCTCCTTCCTGAGTTAAGAGGAAATGGCTTTAGTTTTTCAGCATTAAGTGTAATGCTGGCTGTAGGTTTGTCATAGAGCCTTTATTGTATTGAGGAATGTTCCATGGATTCCTAATTTTTCCAGAACCTTCATCATAAATGGGTGTTGAATCTTGTCAAATGCTTTTCCTGCATCTATTGAGATAATCATGTGGTCCTTATCCTTGCTCCTGTTGATGTGATGAATTATATTAATTGATTTGTGTATATTGAACCAGCTTTGCATCCCTGAAATGAATCCTGTTTGATCGTGGTTTATGATTTTTTTGGATGGATTGTTGAAGTCGATTGGCCAAAATTTTGTTGAGAAGTTTTGCATCAATGTTCATCAAAGAAATGGGTTTATAGTTCTCTTTCTTTGATGAGACCCTGCCTGGTTTTGGGATGAGGGTTATGATGGCTTCATATAATGAGTTTGGTAGTTGAACTTTCTCTTTCAATTTCATTGAAGAGTTGGAGGAATATTGGTGTGAGCTCTGCTTTGAAGGCCTTGTAGAATTCTGCTGTAAAACCATCTGATCCTGTGCTTTTCTTAGATGAGAGGTCTCTTATTGCTGTTTCTATTTCAATGCTTGATATAGGCCTGTTAAGATGGTTTAACTCATCTTGGTTTAGTTTTGGCATGTCAATATTTGCTAGGAAAATGTCCATTTCTGTCAAGTTCTCAAACTTATTAGCATAAAATTTTGACAAGCATTCCCTTATAATGTTCTGAATCTTGGTTGTTTCTGTGGTGAGGTTTCCATTTTCATTTCTGAGTTTATTTGGGTATGTTCTCTTCTTTTTCTGATAAGATTTGCTAAGGTTATGCCAATTTTGTTTATTTTTTCGAAGAACCAACTCTTTGTTTTGTTGATTCTTTCTATAGTTTTTTTTGGATTCTAATTCATTTAATTCTGATTTAATTTTAATTATTTCTTTCCTTCTACTGGATTGGGGTTATCTTGCTGCTTTTTTTCAAGAGGCTCAGATGTCTCATTAAATTTTTGCTGAATTGTGGGTTTTGACAGATACTGACTCTTTGGAAAACAAACCTATGTAGGATGATAAAACGTAGGAAGAAAAAAATAGACACCCTTTCCTTCTTTCTCCATCTCACCCTACACTTTTATGCTCCTAAGACATATTTAAGATAGATAATGATTATATACATATGTATTATTTTTATTATATATGGCAGTTTTCTACCAATTCACATATATGCAAATTTTTTAAAGAGATGCTTCTCATTAACTCTTGCTGCATATTTAGATGCTCCCTATATTTTTTATGTATCTATTATTCACATTCTTTTTCTTTTCCACAGAATCTTGGGAGAATATTGTAGGTATGACTACTGCATCACTCATCTGAGATACAACAATGTCAGTGTTATTTCTGTCTCTTAATGTGGTTTTGAACTCTGCCATGGCATTTTAGTGTAAGGAAAGTGAAGATGATTTTCTTTCCTTCTTTTCTCCCTCTCTTTTTTTCACTGTAATTCTGATGGCTTTCATTGCACTTTTAAGCTTTCTTTCCTATTTCATGAATGTTGTAATGTCCAGGTATACATTGTAAATTGTTGTTGCTAAGATACCAAATATAAGTATTTGAAATTTATATTTTCAAAGTTCTATTTTTTCCATTGGATATTTAATTTGATATAACCTGTGCATTGACAGCATTTATTTACTTACTTTACTTACTTCTTATGTTTGCCAACACACTGGGTATTTGTAGTTCTCTAAGGCCTCAGTTTGTTTCCTTTAATGATGGTTAAATCTGCCTCTTAGATCTATGGCTATAATCATGTGTTGGGACAGTGAGGTCTTTCTCTGTTTTTACTATCTGCAACTATTTAGTGTTGTGATCTAAGGTATGATATATGTTCTGCAGCCTGCTGCATGCCATTTTGGACACCTGAACTAAATACATTAATTACTAGAATTTTCAACATTCCTTTCCTCTACAAATCTTGTATCTGCCTATAACAATAATTACTGGATTATTATTATTACCATGTTCACACTCTGTTTTCTACTAATTTTCTAAACAATTGCAAGCTTAGGTAGAGGTGGATAAGATGTCCTGAAACAGGTGGATGCATTAGCTAATAGGCAGAAATTAGAAGTAATCTATCTCCCCCTAAAACCTCCACCCACCACAAGGACTATAGTGTGCTTCCCTCTGGAAATTACATCTCTATTTCAATGAATTTATGATGAATCAGTCCCTGTCTAAAATGTCTACTAGATTAATTGATAGATTGTAATTATTCAACGAATGTAAATTCTTCCCTCATCAACTTCCTGCAAGTCAGACTTCCTAAGATACTAGCAGTACCATTGACTTCATTTGTGAGGATCATTTCTAAGTATTTCCTAAATTCTACCATTTGTTCTTAGTGTCCTCTTTTCATTTTTTTCAGTAGATGATGAACAGTGAGAAGAATTATCAAAGACTTCTACTCCAAAACTTTGTATGCATGTTTTAGAACTATTGCTTGGGTGTTGCTAGGGAAGATGTAACTGTGGGTACTAAAGCTAAGGAAACAGAATTGGTAATAGGTTATATTAAAGATCCTAATCCAAACTGGTGATGTCCCAATCACTAATAGCAAATTACAGTGACGAGAATAGGATATTTGGAACATATCTGGGAGATATGACAACAATATTAGTAATATCATGTAATTTCTGAGACAGATTGGACAATAAAGAAGGAAACGTACAGTGACTGACAGATTCCAACTTGTACAATTGACTCAATAATGTAGTACAGAGGCGAAATAGATTACAGAGAAGGAAAGGGAAAGTTTTAGTCTTTGTTATATTACATGTGGAATTTGTACAATGCACATTTAGAGATGTCAGGAAAATGGCCAAATACTTCTCTAGAATAGTACCAAAGCAATAGAAGAGAAGGATCTCATTGTGAGAAGCTTTTTGGGGTTGTACTCTCAATCTCATGGAGGAGGTGGATAGGAAGAACTCATGTGCTGGCAATGTGAGAACTGCAACCATCCATAGTGCTTAAGGAAAGTGGTTAAGAATTGGGATGGCTAACATAAGCAGACAGGAGGGAGGTGGAATGCCACGAGCAAAGGACACACACTGGACAGCAGAGACCAGGAGTCATAAATTTGGGAGGCAACAGTTTTCACACTAGAAGTTTTTTGTTTTTGTTTTAATTTTCTAATTCTTCTGTGTAAAAAGCAGAAGATCGATTTGTTGATGTTGTTATTGGTTGGTTTTTGGTAAAGTAAGATTGAAGGAGATAGGAGTTACAGTATGTAAGGAAAATGAGAATCTTGCATTCGTACATTGTTACTGCTCCAAGTATTGAGTACAGATTATAAATGAATGAACACAAAGCACAGTCTGAGGTACATAGAATACATTCTACAATATGTTCTTTCCCCTTTTGTCCATTGGTCTAAGATTGATCCAGATGGCTTAGTGACAGTTTGTCTATATCTTGCTCTCTGGAGATTGAACATTATCCTGTAAACAAAAGAGAAGGCTATCATAGGAATGACCTTATAACAAATCCATCAGATCCAAGGTGGATCTGGAACACCTGTATTATCTTTCTATCCCAGCCATGCTATTGAAACTTTCCTTGAATTCACTTTGACCAAAAAAAGCTTATGAAGGCAGTTGATTCATAATAAGATGAGATTGATTTTGAGCATCTTTCCGCAGGAAGAGATAAGTGAGTGGCTCAAAGCAATGGGTTCAACAATTGAGGGTGGGAATTAGTGTGGTGTTAGGAAAGGCACAAGTTATTATAACTAATTTCTTTTTTTTTCTTTTTGGGTCTGGTCATGGGGCCTGGGCACTGTCCTTCAGCTGTTCAGCTCACTCTACCACTTGAGCCACAGCGCCACTTCCGGCTTTTTTTTTTTTCTGCTTATGTGGTTCTGAGGAATAGAACCCAGGGCCTCAAGCATACAAGGCAAGCGCTCTACCACTGAGCCACCTTCCCAGCCCTATAACTAATTTCTAATCTAGTCTATATTTCAAATTTCTGGTTGTTTAGAACTAAGTATAAATGAATGAAAAGAATGAATTTACCCACTTATAATTTTGCTTCACTTTCCTCTTTGCAAATAATAGCTATTAAATAAGCTACACATGCATATAAATTTCTAGATGCATATATAATATTTAGAAAATGACTTTTATTCTGTTAGATCAAATCACTTAATAGATACAGCAAGCTAAACTAACAACAATTCAAATGTTTTTGTTGGAGTGGCAATATTTGATGGTCTGTTTCCAAAGATAACTGCTCACTTTAAGTTCCTTTAGGGCAAGGATTTTGGTTGCTCTTTCTACTCGGTGATGAGCACACTGCCTTAAATATAGTAGTGTTCAATGACTTTTATTGCATAAATAACAGAATATGAAAACATATAAACTAAAAGGAAAATTACAGTTTTGAATGCCACAAACTCTAGAGAAAAATTCCATTGATAGAAATCAGAATTCTGCTTACCCACGGTTCTGGTTTGAAGACCCCCAAATATACCATAACCATAAATTCCAGTGTGGAGTTACTATAATAAGCAATTTCTCTTTTCTATAACACCAAATCAAATAAGCATAGTCTTGGCCAGTTTGGTGTGGCCAGGAGGATGGCTTGATTCATAACATAGATTGGTTTGGATAATGTGCCATGTCTCTTTTCCTCTGCAAATTCTCAACTCTTCTTGAGCAACGTTTTCCCTTTGTCTTTGAGTAGGAGGACTTGTAAGACCACAGACTTCCAGGCTCAATTTTTGTACATCCTGATGAAAATGCTCAATGTTTACTGAAGGTAAACATCTGTGTCTTGGATTGAAACTGAAACAGAGGACTTGAGTTTTGGCGAAGATTTGCTGACATGAGTTGGGTGGTGTATTTGAATTGATGGAGCTGCTTGTAATGTTAAAGTGACAAAACAGAATTATCTCAACTTTGCAGATTGGAGCATCTCCATCTCAGGCCACCGTCAGCACTGTCCCACCTGCCCTTGTCACTTCTGTCTTCTCCCATTATACACTTCTCGGGAGGCTCTGGACTTCTTTTCCTCAGCCTGAAACTTAATTGGTGGTGCTCCTCCTCAAATATTTAGATGTTATAATCCTTCATTGTCTCCATCTTCATCTGTTTCAAGCTAGAGCATAACAGGATTGTACTTATCTAATGGTCAGCATATGAAAAGGAGATCTTATTTATTTATGTTTTTGTTTATTTATTTATTTGGCCAGTAGTGGGGCTTGAACTCTAGGTCTGGGCACTGTTTTTCATCTCTTCAGCTCAAGGTGAGTGCTCAACCACTTGAGACACAGCACAACTTCAGGTTTTTTGGTAGTTAATTGGTGATAAGAGTCTCATCGACTTTTCTGCCCGGCTGGCTTTGAACCACTATCCTCAGATCTCAGTCTCTTGAGTAGTTAGGATTACAGGTGTGAGCCACCAGCACCTGGATTGAAAAAGGGATTTTAAAGGATTCCATGGAACTCCTATAAGAGGCACCATATAGAGTGCTAGCTTTTAGCTGAAGAGCTGAGGGACAGCGCCCAGGCCCAGAGTTCAGCCCCATGACTGCCAAAAAAAAATAATAATGCTGCAAAAGAGGCACCATATAGACATGGTTCCAGTTCCTTTAATTCATTGATAAAAAGCTTGCAGTATTTACCGGGATACATTAGATGTTATAGATATAATAACTAGAAAAGAACACCTGCAACTGGACTGAATATCCTGAGGACATTGATACAAGCTAGTGAAAATTGGGAGAGAGACCAAGGATAGTTGGGTTGAATCTGAGGCAAAAGCGAGCACAGACAGGATTTCCAAGCTGAGTTCTGGCGACGGAGGAAATCGGGTGTGGGAGATAGGTAATGCCAAGGTGGGTGTCTAGGTTTGAATGGGGTAATTTTAGTGGGTTTGCATGGGCATTTGAAAGTAAGTTATAGAGACCAGTACTGATGGTTCTTCAAATAGAATAAACAAATATCACATGAAACACATATATAGATTTATACGTCCTATTAATTCCGTTCAAACTGATAATAAATCTAAGTTAGTACTTATGATGTGAAGAAAGTTAACAGAAGTAATATAGCTTGGTCTTTTTCAATTAAACTATTTTTGCCTTTAAAATTTTAAGTCCAAATTATAATGTTATATATATATATATATATATATTTACAATTACATTATACAGAGTGAATATACATACACACATATATTTACATATGCATATGAATATGACAAATTTTATATATTCATTTATATAGAAACTATATGCTTATATACATACAGTGCACTTAATTTACTAGTTATTCCAACTAACCTATTTTAAATTATTTTTATATCCTAGTTACAACTTTTTTCTGTTTGGAAGATAACAAGTTAGTTTTTCACAGATTCACGGCTTTTGGCAAAATACACAGACTTTAATTTCAAAGACAAGAATTTTATTATTGCAGTAGCAATAAACAGAATATTAAGTTGCTTTTAGCCACACTAGGGTTTGAATTAGCTTTGACCTCTCTAGGCATGTTGACTACTGTTTGAAACACATCCCCAGTCATTTCTGTTTCATTTATTTTAGGGATAGGGTCTTCTGTTTTTGTATAGGTGAATCTTGTACCTAGTCTTCTCAATTTTCTGCCTCTTGATTAGCTGGGCTTACAGGCAGGAGCCAATACTCCTGGCGTGGCATATTAAGATACTTCCATGCTGGTTTCCAACATTCTGAGTCCCAAAACATAATGAAAATATTTATATTTTGCTCATGTGCACAGTAACATACAAAAGGAAAGAGTCCTGAAATCAGGAATCGGAACTTTTTTTTTTTAAATCCTGGACAGTAGCCATTCTCATTATTTATATTTAAGACAAACATACTTTTCACTGTATAAGACAGTGAGCCAATTTAGCCTGTCTTTTGGTAAGGAATATTGGCTCTGTCTTCCAGTGGTCTTTGTTTTAACAGTATTCTTTAAAAGATATCTGGAAAAGTGATAGAAAACATCTTCTTGCAAACATGGAACATGAAAGAAGCCCATGGAGAATTGCCTCTTCTAAAATTATCCATCCTTTTTCCTACATTAGCCTAGCTTCTGCTGAGTTTTCCCATGAGTAGGAGACTTGACTATCCATTCTGATTAATATGACTCACAGAAATTTGGAACCAAATATGCCAAAATTTGTCTCATAAAACATTGAGTTAAGTTTACTATCAACAGGACTTCTAGTAGCAGAATGAGGGCAACCTGGAAGTTTGTACATAGCACAGTTCACCCTCTTCACTTGGCTAGGAAAGTTTCTACATACTCCATTTCCTTTGTGTTTTGGGGATTTTTTTACTTCATATCTTTTGTTTTAATTTCTCTACCTTTCTTGTTACTCATTAGCTGGTGTGTGTGTGTGTGTGTGTGTGTGTGTGTGTGTGTGTGTGTGTTTGTGTGACTTCTGAAAACATGGAAGATGAAACTCATATATTCTATTCATGGTATAGAGCTAGAAGTCATATGTCTTCCTTTGCTATAGTTGTCTTTATGAGTTGAAAGACTTTAAAAAAGCTACCTAATCTTTCAGTAGTGCTATGTTGACATACATTTAAAAAAGTAAAACCTAAATTAAAACTGATTCCCAAATAGCAAAGCCAATGTTAATATTTGCTAGTTTTTTACAGTGTAAGTGCTCCCAGCCGGGTCAGTCTCAAGCTACCAATAAGACACTGACCATGAAACTGAAAGGAGATGTTCATAATGCTTTGTTATGGGATAGGTGATCTGGCACCAGCCTATCACTGAGTCCATAAGTATAAGACAAGAAAAAATAAACATAACCATTACACAAAATTCTCTCTTCTAGGTACTTTACACTTAGGTTACTGAGTGATCTGAGAAGGTTATTAAATATTCTTCCAGATCAGTGGTGGTCAGGTAGCCTCATGAAAGTCCAGGCTATTTTAAGAGGTTTGTCACTAACTTTGGTGTGACTTTTCACCTAAATATCTTTTCTGAAAAGCTGTGGCAGTGAAAATCCAGTCTAATCTTTCTTTATCCTGACCAATCTAGGTACCATTTCTCTTACTTCATTCGTTCACAGCCAATATAGCACTATTAAACACTTCACATCATGTTTCCTCCTCATGAGTTTCTGACTTGATGGTCCACTATCTCTTCTATGCCTGAAGTTTTGCCTATTTCTCATCTTCATTTGTATTTCTTGCATTTATATTCAGTATATTCATCTGATGACTGATGATGATTGTCAATCCCTATGATTATACTAGTCCTTTCTCCTTGGCTTGTGTTCACTGTCTAGTGCTTTGCAAAACAAATCTGATCTGGTGAAGTTTCTGGGTCCTAAACTGAGGTCTGCAAACTGGTCCATGGGGGTAAATTTCACATCATTTACACTAACTTTACGGAAAGAAGTCAAACTTTGCTCAAAGTATGAAGGTTCTCTACAAGAGCCTCGAGAGCTGGCCATCACATTTTCACTTGATTTGTGATTTTATGGCTTAACAGTGCAGTTAGAAACAATAGCAAAAACCACATTTTTGTTTCTTTGTATGTTCCTGCCCCATGGTATAACCCCTGCTTTCACTGTATTTGATGTCAGTGCCCTGCATCTTGAATCTACACTTCTCTAATTTGGGGAGGGGAAGGGAAAAAACAAAATGCTTAAATATGGATACAGGTTGACCCATTGTAACAATGAGATGTACAAGATACTATGTTGAAAAACGAACTTTACAATTTAAGTGTAGTTGTGGAGGTGGGAGGGAAAGGATGGTAGGGGAAAAACAAAGGAGGAGGCAACAATGCTTGATAGGAAATGTACTCATTACCTTGCTCATATAACTGTAACCCCTCTGTACAGTATTTTTTCAATAAAAACATATTATAAAAAGAAAAAGTGCAGTCAGAAAAATCAAATTGGTATATGTACTTGGCAGATCTATTTTGAAATCTATTTCAATGAAGACATAAACTTTTGCATTTGAAAATTCTTTCAGAATGGATTAGATATATGCATTAAAATATGAATAATGTATTATCATAAATGCAGAATGACCTAACCCCAAATTCTTCAAATACTATTTGAGTTCTAGGATATAGAAAGATATGTTACAGACAGAGATTTTCATAAATCAAATAGATGTGTCATGAGGAATGCTGTAAACATTTTAAAATATATAACATTGAAAAATATAAAATACAATTTATTATCTCTCATAATAATGTTTTTAATATATCTATTGTGAAGATACTGTACAGAGGGGTTACAGTTACATGAGGAAGGTAATGAGTACATTTCCTAGCAAGCATTGTTACCCCTCCTTTGCTTTTCTCCTACTATCCATTCTCTCTTAATCTCCCCAAATCCTTCATCCCCCCCAAGTTGTAAATTTTGTTTTCAACATAGTGTTTGGTACATTTCATTGTTACAATGGATCAGCCTGTATCCTTGTTTTGTTATTTCCCTTCCCCTCCCTAAATTAGAAATATGTATATGCAAGATTCAGGACACCCAAATCAAATACAGTGAAAACAGGAGTTATACCGTAGGTGAAGAACACAGAAAAGAAACAAAAAAAATCACATTAAAAACAACAGCGACAAAGAAAAAAATCTCTTGTATCCCTATCCTGGGGTTCATTTTGCTTAGCACCATCTTATATGGTCATATGTACATAGCTTTTGACCTTTACTGCTTGTCTAGTAGGATTATCCTAGTTGTATACTAGTTATTACAAATAAAAGAAACTAAGGGACCTATGTTTCTTTGGGTCTGGCTTACTTCATTTAATATAAAATTTTCCAAGTCTTTCCATTTCCTAACAAATGGGACAGTGTTATTCTTTCTGATGGAGGCATAGAATTCCATTGCACATGTATACCACATTTTCTTGATCCATTCATCTACTGAGGGGCATCTAGGTTGGTTCCATATCTTACCTATGGTGAATAATGCTGCGATAAACATAATTGTGCTGGTAGCTTTAGTATGGTCTTATTTGTGATAATTTGGTTAATGCCCAAAAGTGGGATTGCTGGGTCATAAGGAAGCTCTAATGTTTAAACATAGAGAAAACTTAGTCTAATGATTAATACAAAGATCAATGTTAAGGAATGTGCAAGCCTTACAGCCGTTATGTATTTTTTTCCTACTTTTTCTGTTTGGTTTAATAGTCCATTTTCTACTTAAAGTTTTCTTATTTCAATATTTTGATCTAATTTTCATACTATTTTATTTATTTTATGTTGTATGTTAAAGTAAGTTATACACAATACACAAAATCTTCTTTGATATTTTTAATTTATTTAACCCACCTAAGCTGTAATACTTCAGAATAAAATATGGCTTTGCTCTCTCTCTCTCTGTCTCTCTCTCTTCTCTCCTCTATAGAATAGATTTGAGGTTATTTCACTCTCTCAAAAAAAATGGAAGGTATATATACTGTACTTAGAAATACTACCTACTGTTTGGCACTATGGGAATTCTTTTGGGTTGTTTGGAAGTCAGAAATTCATAGAATTTTAGAATGTATTAAAGCCTTAGAGATTAAAAACAAAATATTTTTTAATGAAGGAGAAAACTGAGCTCCTAAGGGGTGAAAAATAGCAAGATCAATGTTGTGCAATTGGTTAATAACAATACCAGGTCTTCTATTCACATGTCCCTGTATTAAATTTAACAATTTCTCACTATGACCTGACGCTAACACATTATGTTGATATTGAAAATATAGATTAAAATTACATAATTCAACAATGAAAACTAACATTTACATAAAGACAAGATAATATTCTCAAGGAATGTGGAGTTAATTCACACTGAATTTCTTGAAGAAATTGAACTTCTAATGTATGTAGCTGCAGGTCATCAGGTTAAAAAATGAGCCACAGATCTTAAAATCTCAGGGTATTTTGTGAGCAAAAACATTTGAAGTTATACAAATCAGATAAAGATAATCAAATCTCATACCACACTACGTAAATGGATTGCCCCAGGGATCCAGTGCCTCCTTCTCTTTCTCCCTCCCTCTCCCATATGAAGTAAATTGTTGGCCCTTAGAAATGTTTTCACAGTGTATTCAAGATGTTGTTGCCAAAGTCCTATCCCATTTGGCACAGAGCAGGGAACAAATCCCCCAGTAGGTCCACTGCTTTCTACAAGGTACTTGACTCCCACTGTCTCTTCCTTTTTTGGCTTTGGGTAGTGACAGATTGCAGAATCAGACGTTGTACAGAAGTCTTGATAACAACTTAGAAAGATAATCATTGCTTGCTTGCTATGTCTGATTTCTTTTTCTTCTATTTTCTTTACCCTTCTTCTTCCTTCCTTCCTTCCTTGCTTCCTTCCTTCATCCCTTCCTTGCTGCCTTCCTTCGTCTCTTCCTCCCTTCCTCCCTCCCTCCTTTCCTTCCTTCCTCCCTCCCTCCCTCCCTCCCCCCTTCTCTCTCTCTCTCTCTCTCTTTTCTTTTACTAGAAAGTTTATATCTATATTTCCAGGACTTGATGAATGGTTCTTCACAGGTGTCTAGTTCTCTCTGGCAGGGGAACAAGTGCCATCCCTTCAGATGACAAGGCTAACTTTCTTTCACAAGATGGTGCAGCCTTTCAGACACTCTAAGACTTCACTTAGCAAGTGTTTCATATTTGAGCATAATGTAACAATAAAAATCACTTTTTCAATCTCTTGTAAATAATTATTTACATATGTATGAAATCGAGCACGGGGAGAGGAGGGTTGCATTTTCTGTAGCTGGAAGAACACATACGCTCTTGGAATCAGAATTTGGAGATTTTCAGTGATATCTCAGCTGTTTTCCAGCTTGAATGCAAGTCACTTAACTTCTATGCCTCAAAGTGAGGGCCATAACACTTTGCCTGTTACCTAGAAGTCTGTGAATATCAATTGGATTCATGTAAATTGGAAGGCTTTTCTGTAAACTGTATAGTAATAAATAAATGGGTTTTTATCATTACTAACCAAAGAAAATTAGAAAATTAAAATTCACACCATCAGCACCTAGGCTGGTGAAAAATATGAGTTTCAGTTTGCATTCGAATGATTGTGTATTCAATTGTATGTGTTCTGTAATATCACGATCTGTGGAGCATTATATCTGTAATTTTCCACTTAAAATCAGGGCATTCATCTTTTTTATTGTAAAGGTGGGGTAGAGAGGGCTTACAGTTACATAAGTCAAGTAATGAATACATTTCCTTTTGAACAGTGTCACTTCCTCCGCCATTTTCTTCCACTTTTTCTTCTCCCAAGGCCTTCCTTCTAAGTTGTATAGTTAATTTCCAACATAGTATCTATTGAGTATCACTGCTGAATTGGTTCACTCTTTGTCCCACCATTTCTGTACTTCCTTATCCCTTCCCCAAATCAGATAAACTTATATACAAGACAGATGGTATAGAAGTAAAAAAAGTAACATAAGGGAATAAATAAAAGGAAAAAAGTAAAATAACTGCAAACAGTAAAATAAAAAGCCTCTTGTTTGCATTTCTTGGAGTTCATTTCGATAAGCATCATTTTATATGGTCATATGCACATAGCTATTGAGCATTTGTGATCCTCTCCTAAGAATACCCTCATTTATTCTCACTGTATGAATGCTTAGAGTACTGTTTAATTAATCATGTCCAGGTGTAATTGTCTTTTATTATCCATTGGTTTTAGTTGTAGATTTATAGACACATTATTACAAATGAAGGAAACTGCACTGTTTATTTGGGTCTGACACCTCATTTAGCATAATTTTTTCCAAGTCTTTTCATTTCTTTATGAATGGGTAATGTCATTCTTTTTGATGGAAGCATAGAATTCCATTGTCTGTATGTGTGTATATGTATATATATATATATATATATATATATAAAATATTTTCTTTATCCATTCATCTACTGAGGGCCATCCGGATTGACTCCATATTTTAATGGTAAAAAATGCTGTAGTAAACATGGTTGTACTGCTGGCTTTAGTGTGGGCAGGTTTGTAGTCATTTGAGTAAACAGAGCATTAATCTTAATTGACAGGACTAAGTGGCCTGTAGAAAGCATATACATACATGATGATGTTTACTGAAACAGAATTTCTAAAGGAAAATCTCAAGAAAAGACATTTTCAAACCATAGTCATGTTGCTGCCATTATCTTGAAATTTTATAGTGATTAAAAACTAAGGTAAGGGCTGGGAAGGTGGCTCAGCGGTAGAGCGGTTGCCTTGCATGCTCAAAGCCCTGGGTTCGATTTCTCAGCACCACATAAGCAAAAAGAAAAAAGCCGGAAGTGGCGCTGTGGCTCAAGTGGTAGAGCACTAGCCTTGAGCTGAAGAGCTGAGGGACAGTGGCCAGGCCCAGAGTTCAGGCCCCACGACCGGACCCAAAAAAAAAAAAAAAAAAAACTAAGGTAAAAGAATATTGTGTGAGGATACATAAGACATGGGTTCCAATGCTACCTCTGATAAGCCCTGGAAAATGATGGTTTAGAAACTGTTGATGCTGATTAACAAAAATATATACTTTAGTTGTAGTCTTGGGGCTTAATTGAATGCCTGGATGTTGTTCTTGAGTTTTTTTGAACAAGGCTGGTGTTTTACCACTTGAGCCACAGCTCCACTTCCAGCTCTTTGGTGGTTAATTGGAGGTAAGAGTTTTATAGACTTTCCTGTTTGACTGATTTCAAAGCATAATCCTTAGATCTCAGTCTCCAGAACAACTCTGATTACAGGTGTGAGCCACTGGTGTCTAGATAACACTATCTTTTACTAAGCAATTATTCTGGGCCAGATACTATGAAAAGTACTTTTTATATATTTTAAATCCTCTTCATCACTAGTTGCCTCATTTTAAAATATGATTCTCATTTTTAAAATATGAGTGTGAATCAGACCTAAAACTATTAGTATTAAGCTTTACTCCTGACATTCTTTTTTTGTCAGTCATGGGGCTTGAACTCATGCCCTGGGCACTGTCTCTGAGTTTTTGTGCTAGCACTCTACAACTTTGAGTCACTTCCAGGTTTCTGGTGGTTAATAAGAGTCTCATGGACTTTCCTGTCCAGGCTGGCTTCAAACTCAGATTTCAGCCTCTTGAATAGCTAGGATTACAGGTGTAAGCCACCAGTACCCACCTGACAGTCTTATTCCCATGCATATGTAAACTGCCAAACACTCTATGGCCTTGATGTTTTTGTGCCTTGGCTATTTCATGTATAAAATAGAAGAGCTGCTGTAGATGCACATGGGTTCTTTTCAAATCCTATATTTTGTTTATCAGCTTGATTTTTGAAACTGTTTTTGTAATAAAGAATTCCAAAAGCATCACTCTTGTGTTTTATACTACTGGTGTAGATAGGAAATCACATTGCCCAAATTCCCCAGCATATATTTAGAATGTTCGAATCATCTAACCTCTTCTAGTCATTTTCAGAAAATAAGCAAATATTCAAGTAGGGGATTTTTTTCAACACTAAATATGATTAAATAAATTAAAGGTAGTCTTTTAAATTAGCAAACTGAGAGGAAGGAGTTCAAGATTTTAGAAAGCACACTAGCTTTACTAGTGTACAGTCTCATTAAAAAACAACCCTGCTTCGTCAACAATCAAAGAGTAATGTGATTTGGCAAATAAAGTTACTGACACAAAGGAGAAGAAAAATATGTTATTTGGAAGGAAACTTGGAGAATATCAACTCCCATAACTCCATTTTATAGCTAAAGAAAGTTTTTATTTAAGTGTAACTGTGAATAATTGTGGACTTAGGAGTTAGACATATCCATATATAAATCCATGTATTGCTATTAACCAGTTATTTTGCTTTTAGACAACTATTAACTTCTGAGAGGCTCTTTAAAAAAATAACATTAGTACAGGTTGAGTATTTCTTATCCAAAGTGCTTGGGACCAGAAGTGTTTCAGATATTATTTTTTTGTAAGTTTTGAAATATTTCTGTTTACATCATAAAGTATTTTAAAAAATGAGACCAAAATCTAAATACAAACTTATTTGCATGTGTATTATATGCAGAACCTAAAATTTTAATAAAATATTTTTAATAATGCTGTATATTTTGACTGTAACATATCACATCAGATCAAAGTGTGTAGTATTACTCATTTGGCTCCATGTTCACCCAAGTTTTCAGACTTTGACCATTTCACACTTCAGATTTTTGTACTACCACTTTACTAAGTTATATGAAATGTAGCTAGAGAAATGTAGGCTGAATCATGAGCATTCAATAAAAGTTAAGTCTCTTCATATGAGGATACTTTATGAAAGCATTCCAGAGGCCACATCACCAAGATTCCTATTATGCTTTTACTCTCACAGTCAACCCTGGTCAGTCCTGATGCCCTATGGAGATTTGGGCAACTTTACAAGCAGACATTGCAATGCTCAAATGCCTACTTCTAACTCGGTGCCACTGTGCAGAAAATGGACAAGAGGTAGTAGGAAAAACCCAAAGTAAGGAACTTTCATCTCCTCAAAAGTAGTTTTGATCTTAATCTTTCAGTTAGTTCCACTTGAGAACTGCGTATAAATATTCTGAAAAAAATGATGTGATCATCTATTATCCTAATGCCATCAGAGATTCACTCAAGAGCTTTAAATGCTTTTACAATTAATTAGCGTTTCAATGATTTTATTACTTTAAGCAGTACTAAAATAACAATGAACAATCATGGTAGTTCATTTGTTCTCCCCTTTCTCATCCTCCGTTTGTTTTATAAGCATTATCATTTTGATTGACCCTCTAATCTATACATATATCATATGCTTCTATGCTTTTAATAAAAGTAGGTAAAAATTTCTATTATAATTTTATCTTCATTATTTGAATATTTCTATTTCACTGAAACCTTACATTTATTTTTCTAAGTAGCACAATGTGATTGGAAAAAGAAAACCTGTTCTGTGTGAAGTTATTTCTTTTTTCTTTCATTTTTTTTGGCCTTGGGTTTATCCCTTGTTGTAACTGTTTTTTTTATTTTGGTACCCTGTGTCTTGTATGCATGTTTATCTTATTTGGGGAAGGGAAGGGAAATAACAAAATGATGAGGCAAAGGACAAAGGGTGAACCAATGCAACAACAATACTGGCGAGACACTCTGTTGGAAATGAACTTTAAAACTCTGGGTGAGGGCTGGAGGAGAGAAGGAAAGTGGGAGAAGGCAAGGGAGAGGGTCACACTGTTTGACAAGTAATGTACTCATTACCTTACTTACGTAACTGTAACCCCTCTGTACATCAGCTTTACAATAAAATATTTAATACCACACACACACACACACACACACACACACACACACAGAGTTATTTTGCCAGTTTTTCTTGTTCTCTGACTCCTAGGTTCTCTGGTTTGTCCCTCTAAGGCTCATGTATTAGAAGCTTGGTCCTTAGTGGAGTAATGTAAATAGTTAGAACCATTAGGGAGTGAGGCCTAATGGTAAGAGATTGGTTACATCATTGGTGTTTTTGGAAGGAATTAAGCCTGGTGCTGGTCTTGATCTTGAATAATGAGTTAGTTACTATGAGTGTGGGATACACACAGACACAGACACAGACACACACCTAGACACACACACACACACACACACACACACACACACACACACACACACATTCAGGTACTACTCAGAATGTTTTTTTCAGTAGACCTTGTTGCCCTTTAAGGTCAACTACTAATTGTTCAAATTCATTCTGTTCCTTAAAGTTCATTATGGCTCTAAAAGCCAAAGAAAATCTCATATTACTCAAAAATAGATGTTCAGTAAATAAAGCCACATTATCATCTCTCAATAATCTTGCCTTACATTAGAACTTGAGCTCAAATGACTAGAATAGTATTTTCTAGGAGGCACAAGATGAAGTGATGATTTTAGATACCTGTAGTAAGGTTTATATAATCACAATTTACCTTTGTTGAATGAGTTATTTTTTTCAGAGTTTCCAATGCTAATATATTCAAAGCAGGAATTTACTCTTGTCTTTCATGTTAAATTAATAATTATCTAGACAAAACTTCTCAGAATTCAAAGCACTTAGCAAGATAACTTTATTTTTCCTGTAACAATTCAGCAGTAGAGCTAATAAAAGGACTTAAACTGATTTAACAATGCCTAATATTTTTGCCTCATGTCTAATGTTTTTCATTTTAGTATGAGAAGTATTACTAGACATTTAAATCTTTCTTCAGTTTTCAGTTAATAAATGTTTTCTGAGAACAAGGTGTGGCTTCTTAGATTTTTTCCTGAAAATGAAAGACTTGGAATTGCTAAGTAAAATTAATTATTCCATTATGATTAACCCCAAAACTGACAAATAAAATTTCCAATTGGCTATCTCTTGTGACCTTAAGTAATCTTCCTTATCTGTCAAGTTACTTTTACATTGCTAAATTATCTTCACTTGAACCTATTCCTATGACATATGTGATAAGCCAAGAACAAACAAAATCAAATGCATATTATCCAACACATCCTGGTTTTCTTATTTTCCATATATATTTTTATTGTAAAAATACTGTACAGAGGGGTAACAGTTACATGAATATGGTAATGAGTACATTTCCTATCGGGCACTGTTACCTCCTCCTTTTTCCCCCCTACCATCCCTTCCCTCCCTCTCTCCCCAACTCCTTCCCCCTTCAATTCTTCCCTCCCCCCTCAAAATTGTAAAGTTCATTTAAAACATAATGTCTCATACATCTCATTGTTAAACTGTATCCTTATTTAAGCATTTTGTTATATCCCTTCCCCTTCCTAAATTATAAAAATGTATATACAAGATGCAGGACACCAGAATCAGATACAGTGAAAACAGGGGTTATACAATGGGGGAAGAACACTCAAAAGAATCACATAGTGCACTATAATGCAACAATCACGAAAATGTTATTGAAAAGTTTTTTTTATGTTCTCAAATAATATTAACTATCTTGTACAAACCTACTTTAAGTAAGTTCAATCCACATTAGTGAACATATATTAAATATACTTCCCCATAACTACCATTACTACACAGGTTTGCCCATTTCTACTGCTTTATTCATACTTTATAAATGCTCATTCAATGGAAGATGACATATACTCAGATACATGTATCTCAGAGTAGATGTAACATAGACATTATATCTACTTGTAGGATATGGGAAGGAACTGTTAGCCAACTCCAACAAGAGTGGTTTTGAAAATTGTTCCATTTGAGACTAAATTACTCAAATGCTTGCATCCATTCTAAGAAATTCTAATTAGTATATATGCATACATATATACAAATATAGATATATATTGTGTAAATATTCATACACACATATATGTACATATATTCAGAGTATTTTTTTGTTTTGTTTCGGTGTGGGTCCTGGGTTTGAACTTGGGGGTTGCATGCTATCCCTGAACTTTTTCTACTCAAGGGTAGTGTTCTAACATTTGAACCACAGCTCTATTTCTGGCTTGCATATGTGTGTGTGTTTTTGTGTGTGTGTGTGTTTGTGCACACACATGTGCACAGATGTGTGTGGTAAATTGGAGATAAGAATCCATACTTTCTTGTCTGAGCTGGTTTTGAGCTGTGATCTTTAGATCTGAGCCTCCTGAGTAGCTAGGATTACAGACATGAACCAACACCAGCATCTGGTTAGAGAATTGTTTTTATATGATGTGCAAGCACATCACATATCAGATATATACACAGAAACATAATGCTATGCAGATTATTATGATTGGCCAAGGTTTTTAGTTAGAATTTTTTAGAATTGTCACTACTTTTGCTCTTATTATTTCTTGTAAGTTTCTTGTCAGTCATTTGCCTCTTCTTTAGGCATATCTTACACTGAATGAGGTAGGCAGAGAAAAGTTGGGCCTACAAAGACAGCAGAATTACTTTATTTAACAAGGTTATTCAAATAATAAAGGGCTGAAGTGGGCATTCAGAATTTAAAAATGTCATTATAGCCCAACTTCATATTTGTACTAGACATAGTAGACTTAGGAGATTCAAAACTTTAACAAATATGAAGAAGTTATAATGCTTCAATTTAACAATGATTAGGAAACATCAATGGAATGGCAATATTGCATAACCATAGATAAGTATCAGCCCTTCCTCTTTAAGGACTTATAATCATCCTTATGCTACAATGAAGGGTAAGAAAAGAATGATACTGTTATTAAGAAAAAAGTAAATAAATATGATAAAAATACAGCAAGATTTTAAAGGAGAGGCCATACTGAGTCAATGAAGAACGTCAGCAAATAATGACATTTGGGTTGATAATTTATGATGAGTAGCAATGATCTATTTAGATGGAAAGAGTATATGGTATTAAAGCAGAGAAAAAGAACTGGAACAAATACTTTGAGATAAAAACAAAAGCATTTTTGACACATATTTCAAATTTCAGCTTGGTTTTAGCAGATGAGCCAGGAACAACATAAAGTGAGTACAATATCAGATGGATATTGATATCATCAAAAGTACTAGTGGGTTCTCCAGATAATCAGCTATTTAGTGACTGAGAAGGAGACCTGAAGGACAATCACACAGGCAACAAGGTAGAGTTAGTACATATCAAAGTCTGAGAATATGTTTTTTGAAGTAGCTGAGTTTGGAGGAAACTAGAAGCAGAATTCAGAAATGACAATGGAAACTACTTCTATCTTTTCCCTATTAGCAGAAGGAAAAGCTATCAACTTAGGAGTATACAGAGAAAAGATGCTGGGGCAGGGCCAGAAGAGGTTGAGTATATTAGGTTTCTTTAGGTGACAATCCATGAATCTCAGAGAGTAGACTGCACAAGACGACAGTGTTGATAAGGCTTAAGTTAGACCAGAGGATGTGCAGATACCACTTGGGGGACATATCCAATTGCTGCTGTGAGAGTAATATGGTAATAATTGGGCAGGTCAGAGAGGAACTGTGAGGCAATTATATCTACATAGGATGTGACTTTAGGTGAGTGGAGCCATTGTAAAGTCTTGAGCAAAATGTCTCTGGCTATTTATGAGAAAGAAATATAAAGGGGTATGGTGGAAACATTAAGTTCATGAAATAAAGGAACAGTGAGACAGTTGATCTAGAGCAAGATATTAGAAGTGGGGATGGATGGGAGTGGTGATGCTTGATCAAGTTCTGGAAATATTAGAGGGTTGAGAGAGAAAGATTCCCTTAGGAATTGGTTATTGAATATAAGGAAAAGAGAGAAGCTATATGCATCTCCAAAGTTTTTGTCCCAAGTAACCAAAAAGGTGAAATTGTTTATTAGCATAAATTATTAAAAATAGTCAGAGCAGCAGGGTCTAGGGAAGACTATTAGGAGTTCTTTCTAAGTATTTCTGATGAAGTTAAATAGACATATAAGTTGGATACAGAGGTCTGCAGACATTGGCAAGATAAAAATCTATGAGTTGTCTGTACAGATAGGAAAGGTGGGGATTGCTTTCTTTTTTATTGCTGCTTTTTCCCCAAGAGCAATGCTTTTTAAAAATGGTACCAGGGGGCTGGGAAGGTGGCTCAGTGGTAGAGCGCTTGCCTTGCATGCCTGAGGCCCTGGGTTCCATTCCTCAGCACCACATAGGCAAAAAGAAAAAAAAGCCGGAAGTGGTGCTGTGGCTCAAGCGGTAGAGTGCTAGCCCTGGGCTGAAGAGCTGAGGGACAGCGCCCAGGCCCAGAGTTCAGGCTCCACGACTGGACCCCAAAAAAAAAAAAAAGGTACCAGGGTTTTGAACTCAGAGCTTCTTCCTTGCTAGGCAGTTGCCTACTATATCAGACCTCCAGATCCAGTTATCAGTTTGTCACCATTTTTTATTTCAATTTTACTTTAACTTTTTGATATAGTAGATTACTGTTTTCTGTTGAATGCCTGCATCTCAATTTTAGGCTTCCTGTTTTAGGTGGGATGCCAGGCACAAGCCACTATGTACAGCTCTGGGTTAAGAAACCATCTGGTGAACTTTTCTGCCTTGGCTAGTTTTGAGCAGTGGTTTTCCTATTCTATACCTCCTAAATAGATGAGTACCTGCAGTACCTCTGCAGGAACATACTTCTTAAATAACGTCACAGATTCTACCAAATCTTTTGCAAGAAATGATATGAGACTAAGTTTGGGTAACAAAAGAGCAGTGTATTCCTCAATACACTTCTTCAACACTGTGATGGCAGAATCTGTATCTGAATAAGGAAGGAATGTGGGCTATTTCATTAAGATGTAGATCTGTAGTGACACTTAGAAACTTTTCTCATTAGTAGTCAGAAGCCCAGTGACATTTCCACTCATTGGTTTGATTGATTAAGTAAGCACTTTCTATCATTTACAAGATTTGACCAGAGATAAAGTAAGAAGTGAGGGTGAAGGAAGAGTTTTGCTAAGACTTTGGTGGTCTCTAAATGAAGTGAACGATAGTGTTTTTTAACCAAGACAAGAACAGCAGATAGCAATAGTAGCACAAATGTGTGTGTATGAAAAATCAGAGTTCTGTTTTAAATACTAAACTAAGGAAATTGGAGACTGTGCAGATGGTCTTGTAGGAAATTGTTGGAGTTTGTTCAGAGCTCAGGGAGAGATGAGGATGTCAGGGGTTCTGTTCCTGAAACCCAGGAATAATTTTCTCACAAATGGTTGTGACTGGCTCTTTCTGTTACTATTGATCTCAAGTTGAATATTACTCAACAACTTTCACTTCTCACATCCATGATGTTCCTTCATATATTGGATTTTTTTCCTTTCTGCTTCTAGTCATTTAATGCTTCTTATTTATTTCTTTCCTTACCTACTTGGTGAATTTACATATTCAACCTGTTGCTGTAGCAGTCTACTCTAAGTTAAAAAACAGCCTCAAGCTGGACACTGGTGGCTAATGCCTGTAATCCTAGCTACTTACGAGGCTGAGATCTGAGGAGCATGGTTCAACATCAACCCAGACAGGAAAGTCCATCAGACTCTTACCTACAATTAACCACCAAAAAAACCCAGAAGTGGTGCTGTGGCTCAAGTGGTGGAGAGCTCACCTTGAGCTCAAGAATTCAGGGATAGTGCTCATGCCCAGAGTTCAAGCCCCATGACCACCAAAAAAAAAAAAAAGTCATGACCATGATTGTATTGGTCCAACTAAATATGGTATCCTGGGCAAATGTGTAGCATAAAGTGATGAGATTATATATGTAGATCTTTATAATGCAAATTTATAGCTGTTCAAACCAGGGATGATGATGAAATTGCTTAAACAAAAGAAAAATGAATGTGTAACATCATAAGAGAAAAGAAGTTTTATGGGATATTTCACATAACAGAAAGGAATAGTAGTCTGAAACCCAATGAAGCAACCAAGAGTATCAAGAACCCAATTTTTGTTGTTGTTGCTGGTGTTCAAGGGAACACCACTGTTTACTAGGAACAGCACTATTTACTATAGCTAATGCCCCTCAGTAGATGAATGGATCAAGAAAATATGGTATATATACACAATGGAATTCTATGCCTCCATCAGAAAGAATGACATTGCCCCATTTGTTAGGAAATGGAAAGACTTGGAAAAAATTATATTAAGTGAAGTAAGCCAGGCCCAAAGAAACATAGATCCCATGGTTTCCCTTATTTGCAATATTTAGTATATGTCTGAGACAAGCAGAAAAGGTCAGATAAGGTGATGTTAGGGAAATGAACCCTAAAATATGTATTCAAATGTTTTTTTTCTTTCATGCGATTGTTTCTAACACATTTATAAGATTATTTCTTTGTTGCTTTGTATGTCCCTCCCAGACAGTTTAACCCCTGCTTTCACTGTATTTGATGTAGGTATAATTTGTGGAGGGGAAGGGGAAACACAAATCGTCTAAATAGGGAAACAGGTGGACCCATTGCAACAATGAGATGTACAAGTTGTTATGTCAAAAACGAACTTTACAACTTTTTTGCGGGGGTGGAAGGGGAGCGGGGAGGATTGGGTGGGGGGGCAGGGGAAGGCTGGGAAGGGATGAGAAGGGAAAACAAAGGAGGAGGCTACAATGCTTGATAAGAAATGTACTCATGATCTTGTCCATGTAATTGTAACCCCTCTGTACAGTATTTTCACAATAAAAAAATATTTACTGCTCTCATAAAGTGACAGGTTGAGTTGACACCCCTTTCCACAACTATTTAAACATGAAAATGTGATAAATATATGGAAAAAGAAAGAAAATAAAAATTCTCTAAAACAACAACAACAACAACAACAAAAGAACCCAATTTTTGTTGTTGCTGGTGTTCAAAGGAAAAAAAAATCACACTCTTAATTCACGGTCTTCCTTTTTATGGAAACAGAAACACAAACAAAAACAATTCCTCATCATTAGTTACATTTACCTTTCCCTTACTGATCAACTCTGTTTATGAACTAAAGAACTGAGTCTATTTTAATATTCATTAATTTTTCCTTTGAATTTTTACCTATCATGTGTTTAGCTTGAAAAAGCTGTTTTTTCTCCTTATACTAATGTAGCAAACTATGTAATATGGAAACATTTTTCAAACATAATTTGATTTATATTTTAAAAATAATGTAAACTATAAAGTATGTGTTTGTGTGTGTTGTATGTGTGCATATGTGCATATGTGAGGGAGTGTACAGATGTGTGTTCTTTTGATTAGTTCACTATTCAATTTACTGACAATGTTTCATGAGTTCTATGTAGGGCTACATAAGACAGCTCTGAAAATTCAAGTGTGTAAGGCCTAAATGTACTGATTAGAAGATCTAAATGTCGCCAGGAATGACCCACAGAGTGAATAATTTGTTTCCCTAGGAACATATGGAATCCACTGACTTCAGGAAATATTTTTAGAGTGCACACATATTTCTTCAAGACGTTAACATCCCAGGGGAGGAGGAGGAATAAAAACATGACAGGGAGTAATTTAAAATGGCAGGTACTGCAGTTTTCTTTTCCTGTGCTGGAAACCTGATATTTGATACAAATGTAGATGATTTTCTTATGATTACTATAAAAAGTTGATACTGTTCTTTCCAAAATTCTCCAAGATTTATTTTTTCCTCCTCTTTTGTGGAACTTTGTTGTTTTTGAATGGCTTAGATTGTGGGTACAGGGAAATCAAAACATTGCACATTATTTCTTATAATGTAACCACAAGAAAATGCAAATGCTGAGGTTCTGATTCACAAAAGAATATTGCCTGTTAGTTACGGTATGGTTCAGTGGGAAAATGGAGTCCAAAATTAAATTATATTTCACTAGACTGTAACACAATCAAACCTTGATTTTTGCACACCAGTTATGTTATTTCCCTTTTTAATTTTAATCTTTTCAGCATTTCTCATAAGATTATAACACCTCGGGAGACATAGATGCTGGATTTTGATACAGACAACATAGGTTCCACGCTCCATTTTGCCACTAATAAGATAGGTGGTTTTTTTTTGCAAGATACTCCAATTCTTTAACTTTCTGCTCCCTCATTTATAAAAGAAGGCCAACACTATACATCTTAGAAACTGTCTTGGAGATTAATTCACATAATATAATGAATAAATGGGTTTCTCCTTTCTTGGCTTATAAATGCCCAGCCTTTCATTTGTAGTTGAATTGTTAAGAATTTCTAGGTACAGTATCTACAAATTCTAGAGAATATACTTACCCACAGCATGCTAAGCTTACAAAGGCAACATTTTGTAGAAAAAATTGGCATGGCCTACTTGAATGTGCTCTTCCTTTGTGTTTTATACTATAAACAATGGTGAGTCAGTTTAAAACCACAGGCTACATCTGAGGATACAGATTTTTATGAAAATTACTTTTATTGCCGATCCATGGTACAAAATATACTTAGCTTCCAACCTAATGTGCCCATTCATTTATAAGAACAGGCATGTATATGTAGAAATGCATATCTAGACAATAAAAGATTCATATATATTGTTTCTTTATATGAAGAACTTTGATCTTGTTGAATCTTCTGTATTTTGTTGCTCAAAAATCTACTTGTTACAATCTAGTAGTGTTTTATCAAGGTCTAAGCAATTTCATAGTCAGAAAACCTTTCTTTACTCTGTGTTAAGGGATGAGAAGGAAGAAGTCAAGACACTGGAGGGAATTTAAGAATCTGCATCTGAACTTCCAATACCAGCTCATAAGCAACTTTAAATGTTGTCTTTCTTTGGTATAAGGTTTTACATTCCTAGTAGATTCCAGCCACTACAGAAGGTCAAGGGGATGTAATGATCATTTGCCCTAAAGAACATAACATCCACTGCAAGACTTATGCATTTACTGTTGATATGTAATGATTTGGGATTCTCCTAGGACAAAGATTTATTCCTGGTGGAGCAAAGAGCAAATAATCATTCTTCAGCTAGTGGGTAGTTGGGTGGTTGAGTGATGGGGATTAAGAGGGAGGAGCCTGCAATGCAGTCTTCTACTAAGGGAATTGGGAATAATAATTTCTGTATGATTTGAGAATCTATATCTTAAATAGTAATACATTAAACCAAGTGAGTGAAAGCCATATGAGGAAAATTTCTTATGATATGCTGATACTTTTTAGATTCAAATGAGAATATCTCTATTCCCTGTTTTAAAACTGAATCTGAAGTACTTATTTGATCAGTTAAGGTCTTCTTTGCTGTTTAGAAGAGCTTTATTACTAGGTTAATCAATTGATTAATTCCTATACTCACACAAATTTTAGCTGTGCTTTACTTTAATGGAGGTTCTGTTTATTTGAGTGCTATTGCTTATAAAAGACCCAAAACTTCACTTTATGATGAACAGCATATTTCTTTTATATTTGTGTCTGTTAGTATGTAATTTCAAGGTTAAACATTCAAAATATTCTTGCTTAGGAGTTTTCTAGTAGCATATTTACTCTATTTTTTGCTGGTCCTGGGGTTTGAACTCAGAGCTTGGGTGCTATCATTGAGCTCTTTTGCTAAAAGCTAACACACTACCACTTGAAACACATCTCCAATTATAGTTTTTTGGTGGTTACTCAGAGAGAATTGTCTCATAGACTTTCCTGACCTGGCTGTCTTCAAACTGCTATCCTCAGAGTTCAGCCTTCATAGTAGTTAGAACTACAGGCATAAGCCAAGGGATGCCCAGCTTTAGTAGTAGACTTTAGCATATTAAAAACCTCCACTACCCTAAACCCTTTAAAACATGCTTGGATCCATTCATAACATTCACTAAACTAATATTTCTTGTATTGAGTAGCCTATAGCTCTCTAATTATTGAACTATTTCCTACTATGATTTGCGAAAAAAAAATAACCTGTACTTATTGTGAAAACAGTGGCAACTTTTCTTATTTAAGAATTTAATTTGAGGATATTTCAGATTAAAGAAAGGAATAATCACGTTAAACACTTTTTCAATAGCTGTGCCTCAAGTACATGATTGCATCACTCTCTGGTTATAATGACATAATACAATGCATTACTTTCCTTTCGAAGTTCCCTTTTTTAGTATATTTAAATTTTCATGTAACCCAATATTAACCTAGACTCAAGTTTGCAGTCCTTGTACAGATTTTTTTAAATGAATACCTTGGGCAGATTGCTGATTTATCATATTATCTTGTTTGTAATATCTATGTGGACTTATTATTGTCTTTTGGCTCTGTCATATGCATGTATTCTCTTGCTCCTGGAGAGTAAAACTCAGGTTTTTCAAACTCGTCTAATTCTAATACATTCCAAAACAGATGCTTTGAGTAAATGCATGCATATTGTGAGTGCATGGATTTGAATATTGCTAACAGAAGCTTAAAGGAAAAAAATTTGCAAGAACTGAGAAGCCACCAATAAAATATATACATTTCCCTTTGCAATTTTAGGAAAGGGATTTTTTTTTTTAAAAATTCAAACTATACACCATCAGTTAAGAGAACCCAAGGATCAAGTACAGGAAATGCTTATTTCAAGTTCCTTCTGTCATGAGTGCAGCATGAGACTTTAGGCACAATACAAAACATTATGTATATATTATGAATATGTATATGTTAATTTCTAGTATTCATAAGGGCAATTTCTATAGCATAAGGACTTGAGTTAGCTTTGAGGATCTCCCTCCCTGCTTTTGTAACACAAAATTTATCTAACAAATCAAAATAAACTTATATCCCCAAAGTCCATAATACATTCCAAACCAAGAGTTACAAGCCAAGAATACCTTGTAATATCTAGTCTTGTCTCTTATGATGTGGAGAGCTGTGGGCTGGTAGCCATGTGCCTGGTACTAGAGCTACTGCTAGTACATTTTGACAGGACCAAGGGGAGACATGCATACTGTTGTAGAACAAAAGTAGAAAAAATTATGTCTTTAGGTACTATTAAATATAGATGCAAGGATGGCCAGCATGATCTGGGGAGCTGCTGGCTCATGCCTATAGTCCTAGCTATTCATGAAGCTGAGATCTGAGGATGGTAATTTGAAGCCATGACCGGGAGGAAAGTCTATGAGACTTTTATCTTCCAGCAGAAAGCTAGAAGTTGCAAATGGTAGAGTACCATTTTTGAGTGAAAAAGCTAAGGGACAATACCTAGGTCCTGAGTGTAAACCCTACTACTGGTATACACGGACACACAGACACACAGACATAACTGCAGCTTGGGAATGAAACCAGCTCAATGAAAACAAATTTTTGTCTAGCTGAAGTTAACCACAGAAAATACACTATCCAAATGTGTGAAAACCCATCACCTTCCCTGAATGAAGGCAACAAACCAGGTCATTTCCAGAGTCTGACCAGTTACAGAGAGATAAAATGTCTCCATGAGTAATATATCAAATGTACAACATACCATGAACACCCTAATTACAAAAACACTATCACCATTAAACAATATAGTTAAAACATACTTAATGAAGCAAGGAGGATTTGTTTGAGTTGTGATCATCCCATGTTTCAAAGCATTTGTTTTTAACTAGAGAGGAGAAAAAGCAAAACAAAATGACAAAGCCACACAAAAACTTAGATAACAAATAGACAGTGCCAGGTAGAACCAGGCCCAGATATTTCAGCTCAGATATTGTACTCATTCTTCCTGTATTAGTTCCTAAGTTAAAAGTAAAGTGTGTACCTTCAGTTCATTTGGCTTACTTTATCTGAGGAGGCACTGGTGTTTCCCTGGGTAGTACAAGTGTCTCGTTTCACAATAAAACAAATGCTCAAGAGTTGAAATCTAAAAAGAAAACATCAATTTTCACAATAATATTCCACAGACCCTTACATGTGATCAGCCACAATGACAGAAGGGAAGGAAAGACTAAGATAACTTCTCTTGAAGAAATTCAGCATGCAATGGGCAATATGTGAGAGTGGATAAAGTTGCCAACATAGTACATTTTAAAACAAAATATAGTATTCAACATAGGCAAATCTCTATTTTGATAGAAATGAAAATGGATAAAACTTACTGCAGACACAAACCTTTTCGGGCAAAGTAGATTATTATTATTATTATTTTGGTTGGTCGTGGGGCTTGAACTCTGGGTTTGGGCGCTGTTCCTGCACTCTTCAGCTCAAGGCGAGCGCTCTACCGCTTGAGCCACAGTGCCACTTTCAGTTTTCGAGTGGTTTATTGGAGATAAGAGTCTCACGGACTTTCCTGCCCGGGCTGGCTTTGAATCGCCATCCTCAGGTCTCAGCCTCCTGAGTAGCTAGGATTACGGGTGTGAGCCACCAGCGCCCGGCTTTGATTATTTTTATGTATGGGGAAATAGGCACAGAGAGATGGTTAGAGAGTGTCTGTAAAACGAGCAGGGCTACGGTGGCTCAGAACTGCATATCAGTTCAGGCATAGAAGGCAAAAAAAAAAGGGAAACCATGACCTGAACTGAAAAAAAAAAACAAAACAAAAAAACCCCCACACAAATGAACAGTATACACGGAGGTTATTTCAAACTAAGCCAGGAGGAAGAATGGTTTAGGACATGACACTTAACAGTTAAATTTTTAGTAAAGGCTAAACACAAGCACCAATTTTCATATGAGCTACAGTGTAGATACTGTGATGATGAGGATCCAGATGGTAGATGCTAATTTTATAGGGAGGAAACTTTTGACAATGAGGATTTCAATAACTTGCCTAGAGCATTCAGATAGTTCATGAGAAATGCAAGATTTGGACTTGGCAATTATGATATTAGGGTTTTCTCTGCTGTATGCAAACATCCCAAAGAAGCACCAGAACAAGAGTGTAGGTGCGTGA
Source organism: Dipodomys ordii (assembly GCF_000151885.1). Classification (NCBI taxonomy): domain Eukaryota; kingdom Metazoa; phylum Chordata; class Mammalia; order Rodentia; family Heteromyidae; genus Dipodomys; species Dipodomys ordii. Next base: position 1,664,939 of record NW_012267313.1, on the reverse strand, counting down.
CTAGCCAAGGCCCAGATTGCATTTCACTCAAATTCATGTGCTGCTCTTGCTGTTCTTGATATCTTCTATTTGTAACTAACTACTTGGCTCTCTCAGGACCCCTAACAGTACCATGAAACACATATCCAATCAAATAGTTCCTAACCTAGCCAGTAGGTGGTGGTTAATGCTATAGACTCAAGAAAGTTCCTGTGTTTAAGGTAGAAAAGGAGAAAATACATGTAGCTTTCAGTCTTCAAAGTAGGCATTCTTTTTTTTTTTATGGTGGTGTCATGAACAATTATTTTAAGAAAGAAAAAAAAACTCCTGGAGGGACATATTTTCTCATCTCCTGAATATTTCTTGGATACTTATTAGATGTTAGGCACTTATACAGATACTGAAGACACAAAGATAAACAGTAAAGTGTAGGATGTGTAATAAAAATGCCTACCTAGGTTATGGATTAACATAGTAATCAGCTAGGCGGAGAGATAAAAAAGAAATGGAGGTGTGTATGTATTTGTGTTTGGAGTGGGGGTGGGGAAGTTTGCACGGTCCATGGGGATCTGTATGCATTGTCAAAGAAATATTATAAACTTCTTATCTAGGAAGACCCAACCCTTAGAACAGTGCTTTGCTAACCACACTATAGGATACAGTAATTCAAGAGAACAAAAGGGAAAATAGCAAATATAACCAGGTTATAGGATATAAACAATACATGGTTCCTTCATTTTAATGACAGTGGCTTAAATCATAACCACTCATACCTGAAAACCACATCACTATGAAAATATTTGTTTGGTTTTGCCTACGAATTCTTATTTAAATAATAACTAGTTCCTTACTTCATATAGATGAAAGACATTAAACTTCTAATTAGGGTTCTGTCAGAAGTAGTAACCAATATCATTATAGCCATTTGGTAATAAATACAGTGCTGCAAACCACCTATCATATGAATAGGATATATACTAAATAATATATAAATCAAGCCTGATTTCATGAATCTCCATGAGTAATATATCAAATGTATATTATATATTTTGTATTATGTATATAATATATCATAAGCATACATATTATATTATGTCATATTATATATTATATAATATTATATGGCATATAAGATTACATATCATATAATATTATATATTTAGTCATATATTGTATATATGCCAGAGATATCAGCAATACAAAAAATATTTGATTTCAAGTTGAATGAACTAGAGTGTTTCTAGTTTGTGATTTTTTGCATTTTGGAAAACCTACATATACATGGGAAGCTTCACTTTATGAGGCCAGATATAATTTCTGGTTTTGTCAAGCAAATTAGTGTTGATTTGTGACTCAAAAGGTAGTCTTGAAATTGTTACAATTAGCCAAAGTAAGAGTTTACTCTAGCCCAGCATGTATGATGGCAATGTGAAGATAATTTTCAAACAAGTAAAAATAACTTTTTCATTTAAAACATAAAATCAGTTACATTTAGGAGCATCATACCGTTTTTTCTTTGTCTGTTGTAGGGCTTGAACTCAGGATCTGGGAGCAGTCCTGGAGCCTCTTTATGCTTAAGTCTAGCACTCTACCACTTCAGCCAAAGCTTCACTTCTGAATCATACCTTAAATACAATAAAATAACTACCATTTATTGAAAAATTATTAAATTTATTTTTACATACTTAAAAAATCTGTTTATGTAGGGTCTTGCTATACAGCCCAAGCTAGCTTTGAATTCCTATGACTCCTGCTGCTTTAGCATCCTGAGTGCTGGGATTATGTATCATCAGGCCTGGCCTGAATTCACATATTTTTTGCTTTATCTCTTTTCGAAGCTTCACAAAAGTCCTTTGAGATATTGTGCAGCATGGGCTAGTCTCCTCTTATCTGGATTGACTTCACATTTATATTGAACTCCCTGGAATATGGAAATAACATTTGGCCAGTGCTATAAGGTATATGTACTAATGATTATGTCTGCTGCTAGCCATGACTTCATGAATTGTTTCTTTAGAAGAGGATATACTAGCCTATCAACATTGCTTTATAATAGACTGTGGGAGTAATGGTCCCTGGGAAGCTAGTTTTGGTGGATACTGAAAGATGTTTAAGGTGAAGGACGGTTATTTGGCTGGAGTATGTATAGAGGGCCACCTCATTTCAAGTGGGCTTTTCTCTGTATCATTGTACTTTGTGCCATTCTCTGTGACTGATTAAAGAGAAGATGAATAAGCTTTATCTGAGATATTCAGGCTCCATTCCATTAATAAGTTTGCCTTGTGGTTGCTGTATTTTTATCAGGTGCCTATAATAAAGTTATCCAGTGAGTATAAACTTGACACATTTCCCCAAAATTAAATGATACAATAATCATATAATTAAGACAGTCCTATATGTTAAACTAGTATTTGTTCTTTGGAAAGAAGAATGCTAAATCAAAAGATATTAGGAAATTTCCCTTGGGCGACATAGCTATAAAATAATATAGCAGGAAATTAAATCCAGAAAGTCTAGTTCTAGACTAAACATTCTACAATGCAGAGGATAGCCATTTACAACAAAGAATTATTTGGCCCCAAATGTTCACCAGGAAAAGTAGAATAACCCTTAATATAGACCAAAACAGGAGTAGGGAAGAAAGGAGGGATGGGTCAAGAAGGGGAGAGACCCAGCCAAAGGAATCCTTTAATTTAATATAAGAAAACCCAGTCAGCGAACTGAACCCTTGTCAAAGTTGTAGTCTATTGATTTTCTCCAAATGATCACATCTGTATAAGAACAACCATACTGAGACTTAGGACATTCCCACTTTCCCCAGAAGCCTTCTGTGTGGGGAAAATAACATTAAGAAACATGTTTTCTTTTTAATTAGAAAAATCTACTTCAAGTATTGCCAGTTCAAGTCTTCTATTGTTTGGATATGTTCTTCAAATGTTTTACAAACATTCTTTCCAAGTTCATATACTGATGATATTTAGAGTTTGGGAACCATTGCAAGGTAATTAGGGTTGCATGGGTCTCCAGGGACAGGCTCTCAGGTGATATTGTTGGTTTTATAAGAAGAGAGAGAGTGATCTTACTTTGCACACTTCCAGTGCTTTCCCATAACTCTTTGCCATGGTATGATATGGCACAAAGGCTCTCACTATAGATTAGTGTCTTACTCTCAGACTTTCAAGCCTCCATAGTTGTGAGAAGAATGACTATTTTAAACAAATTACCCACTCTCATGCACCTTCTTATAATAGTAAGACACAAGCTAAGACCAAAAGAAAAGGACTCAGTTAAACACTTTCTATAATACCAGAAAATTATAAATGTCTCACAATTGTTATTTTATTCTTAGCATTATTTTAATAAGATACAAATAAGGTCTGATTGGTTTGTTTTCTTTTAACTGTCCTAGAGTCTGTTTCTCTCCCATCTCTTTTTCCCTCTTTCAGTTCAGTCCTTGAAAAAAGTGTGTTCCAATGTTTACTAGTCTGGAATTTTCTGATCATATCCCTACTATATAGTTTTATATGTTATTCTACTTTCTCTATTTCCTGGCCCTTTCCCTTACCTCCTTTATCTGGTAACTTCTCTACCTACCAGTTTTGCCTTACCAAGGTATCAACAATATCAACAACTCGTGTGCTGAAAAGAGCCAAAGAACTAATTCTCTTTATATTAGATTGATTAGATTCATATTCAACTTCCCAAATTAATTTGGGACAACCAGACCTGATAGAGAAGCATATTATCTCATCAGAGATTACATAATTGTGACTTTTTTCAGGTAAGATCATTTTACTAAGCTGGAACAAATACATAAGAGGAAAGTTTGCATTGCATCATCTCTGCCTGTTACCTGTATCTTTAAAATGATGAGACATTTTCCCCAGGTTTTCAGTTGTTTCAGATGGGAGGCTAAATCTGGTTCACACTTATGATGATATTTGGGTAGAATCAGATATGCCCTTATTATCTGTTTACAGAGTTCTTGTTTGTTTGTTTTTGTTTTTTGGGGTTTTTTTGCAAGTCCTGGGACTTAAACTTAGGGCCTGGGCACTGTCCCTGAGCTTCTTTGCTCAAGGTTAGCACTTTACCACTTGAGCCATATCTCCACTTCCATCCTTTTCTGTGTTATGTGGTATTGAGGAATCGAACCCAGGGTTTCATGCATGCTAGGCAAACACTCTACCACTAAGCCATATCCCTAGCCCCCTGTTTTCAGAGTTTTACAATGGTCTTTTACAGGTCTTGCATATATTTAAAAAGTTCATTTCTGGAAATAAATGGATTGATTAAGAAATCTATAAACTCTCATACTAGCTATTTATTCACACATCCATGTACTGGGTTTTATTACTTACAAGTCTTTTCTAGATGCTCTTCTAAAGGTAAAGAAAAGTTAGAAATTTGTCTCTGTCCTCAATGAGTTGACAGAAATAATTTGATGAGTGATTAGGTAATCACTTGAATTGAGAGGACATGTTATTTGGATAGGACCTGCAATCTAGGTAGATATTGTCATAAAATGGTGGCTGATAGATGAACTCTAAGAACAGAAGACAGGATCAAGGTCGCCAAACTGTGGGGAAAAAAAAATGTGGTTCTCAAAAAAATGCAATAAGTTTTCTAGTTTGGCTATGAGTTGTTAATTGAAAAAACTTGGAAAGCAAAATAGGAAGTGTAGTTCAGTAGGAGAGTCCCCAAAATATTATATGTAAAAATTAATTATTCTGGCTTTCATTCTGTGTCCAAAAGGGACATACTGAAAAATATCTGATTGGAATAATAACTTGGATGGATTTCAAATATAATAGATTGTCTGCTGCATGGGAAACAAGTCTATTGCTACCTTGGGAAATAGATAAGGCATCATCATTCTCCTAGAACTTTCCTGTTAATTCCTACAATCACAGCAACAAAGACTAAATCAAATAATTTCTAGAGTAGTCATGAGTGTATATTGTTTAATATAAAATCTTTGTTAGAATCTGGGTATAGAAACTACCTAAATTCTGTAATGTTCATTTCAGTTGTTTCAGTCACATGATATTTAGTAATTAGAGAGGGAGGATTAAAATGTACCATCGAGTTAATTTTATCTTTTATTCATTTCTCTACCAAAGATAGCTGCTGTGTGAATTTTTTCCATGCTGGAGGATGATTTGTTTCACATTTTCAATATCTAGTTCATTTACTGCTAAAGACCACATCAGAAAAATGAATTCACTCATAAAGCAGCTTGTGCTCTCTGATCATGCCTTTTAAAAATCTCTTACAATTGGCATCAAAAACATTTGCCCATTTCAGAGAAGCCAGGCCTCGGCACATGGTGCCGCACCCTGCTAATGTTAAGCAAAGCGTCAAGATGCTGCCTTCCTTATTTTTGCCTGTCTCACACACTTCATTGCGACTCTATTAGCATTATGATTATGCTATTGGTTTAATTAAATCATGTGTTTTAAAGCTTGTGGCAGATAATATTCAAAATAGAGACGTTTTCTTTTACTTTCATTAGCCCCTTCTTTCCTTCTTTTCTCTTTACCAATAATCTTTACCTACCAGTTTAACCTCTCCAAGGCATCAGGAGCCAAGATAGAACTTGGGAAAATGGCTCTAAATTCCATGAATAAATGGTAAGAGAAAGAAGATACTAATTTAAATTTACACCCTTCTTAGCTGGAAGACTAGAGAAAGCACTTTCCAGTCTGGTAACCAGCTTGAGATTTGTACTGATCTGTGTCAAGATGCTTTCTGCAGTCATTCACTGACATAGAAACAAGAAGTGATTCTGTTAAGAAATGCAGGGAAAAAACCCCACAAAGAACAGAGTTGAAAGAAGAAAGAGACCAGTACAGGCTATTTCTTGAAATTTCCCACCCCTCCATCTTGGCAACTTCTTAAAATATTAGGTAAACAGAATACATGATATTCGAGTGACATAATACACTAATAGAATAAAATGTATGGCTAACTGATATACACACCACATTTGGTATATGTCACAGGTAAGTGTGGAATACACAGTCTTTACAAATACTCATGGAACATTCACCAAGACATGTCCATAACATGGATAGTGATTTTTTTAAGTTCTTTTTTCTTCAGAAAACTTCCACACTGATTTCCATAGTGGTTGTCCTAGTTTCCATTACCACTAACAGTCTATGATGGCTCCTTTTGTTCACATTCTCACCTCAGAATTTGATGTTTGTTTTATTGATGATTGGCATTCTGATTATGGAATCTGAGTATAGCCTTGATTAGCATTTTCTCTATGGCTAAAAGTGTTGAACATTTTTTCAAGTATCTATTAGCCACTTGTATTTCTTTCACTAAGAACCATTTGTTCAATTCATTTATCCATTTATTGGTTGGGTTATTTGTTCTTTTGTTGTTCAGCTTTATGAGTCCTTTACACATTTTACATATTACTCCTTTTGTCTATTGAATAGCTAGCACAGATTTCCCCTATTTTGTATGTTGTCTCTTGGTTTTAGTAATTTTTTTCTGCTTATGTGCAGAAATTACTTAGTTTGATGCAATTCAATTTGTCAATTTTTGCTTGGCAGCTGAAGCCCTAATCAGAAAATAATTATAGCACTCAGAGGTTTTCCATAGTAGTTTCAAATTTACATTAAGATCTTGACCCATTGCACTGATTTTTGTACAGGATGAAAGTCAGGGGTCTAATTTAAGACTCCTGTGCATAGATAACCAGTTTTCCCAGCATCATTTGTTGAAGGGGCCATCTTTTCTCCAGTGTAAGTTTTTGGTTACTCTGTCCAAAATTAGAGAGCTATATAAATATTCAGGAAAGATACTTGCATCCTATATTTCTTATAGTCCTGTTCATAAAAGCCAAATTATGGAATAATCCAAGGTTCCCAACAATCAATGAATGGATAAAGAAAATAAAATATGTAACTACTATGTAATATTATACAGTCATAAAGAAAAATAAAACCATATTTTATTGCAATTACATTTGTTACAAATAAATATTGCAACTTTTTGCATATTTGTAGACATATATGCATTATAACTCTGAATATCTATTATTATAGGACTATTTAGGACAAGAATAATGAAGGGAGAGAGAAAGAGAATGATTTGAGTAACAGAATTGTATTGTGTCTTTGTATGAAGATTGTGTAAGTCATTTCCCTAAAAGTTATTGAATAAAAAGGCAGTAGGGAGCAACAGAGGAGATAAGAGAGATGCTTTTCTCTTTTCTTTTGTTCTTAACAGGAAATAATCAAGGAAAACAATACAAGAAAGAAAAAAATTAAAGCAGGATCTTCAATTCTGTGAGGAAATAGCAAACACAAACTTCCAGAGGTGTAGCGAGATATTCAGAGTGGAAGGAGTAGATTGAGAAAGGGCAGAAAATGTGAGACCAGGAGGAGGCTATGAGGTATTATGGAGGGTGTAGGATCATCATTTTAATTTTAACAATATAGATAGTGCTTAGAAGACTTTATTAAAAGAAGTCAATTATCTTAGAATTTTGAAAAAGAGAAATAAAAACAATCTACTGTGATGGTAACCAGAAAGACAAGCAAAGTAGAGGGGATAAAGTCACAGTGATTTATCAACTGTGACAACTGGTGCTGATGGGTAACATGATAGAAAGCCTAATGTGAGATAGTTTTGCAATAAAAAGGTCATATTGGATTGTGATATGAACAATATTTGTAGAATATTGGGGACAAAAACTCAAAAGAAAATGAAGGTGAAATCTCAAGGTATTCTTTATTTATCTAGTTAAGAAACAATCGTGCTATTTTGAGTTGAGTTTCTGTCTTTTAACAAAAATAAGGCCCACTCCATCTTCTTTTTCAAAAGTGCTAGCAATATAAGTCAAAAGCTCACAGAATGGAACAAGGACCTCATGTCTAAAATATACTTAGAGCTCAAAAGATTAAACCCCCAAAAGCAAATCCTCAAATTATATTAAGTGAAGCAAGCAGACCCAAAGAAGCATAGGCTTCATGGTTTCCCTCAGTTGTAGCAATTAGAATATGCCTATAAGTCTACAAGTAAAGACAAGAGTTGGTAAAAGACTAAAGATTACACCTGGACATGATAAATTACATTCACAGAGTGAGACAAAAGGAGACTATTCTCAGATGAGGATTACAACTGCTCAATAGCTATGTGCATAGGATCATATAAAATGATGCTTATTGAAATGAGCTCCAAAAATTGGTAACAAGTTTTTTGATATTTTACTTTTTCTTTTCCCCTTTGTTATTGTTTTTACTTTCTGTCTTGTATGTAATTTTATCTGTTTTGGGGAGTATAAGGGAGAGCACAGAAATAGCAGGACAATGAATGCAGCAGTGATTCTCACTAGACACTACGTTGAAAATGAGCTATAGAACTTATGGAGGAGGAAAAATAAGCTGAGAAAACTAGAGGAGACCCGGTTAAAACAATGGGCTCATTACCTGACTTATGTAACTGTAACCCCTCTGTACATCACCTTTACAATAAAACAGGATGTAAAAAAGAAATCCTTTCCAGAAGTATGTACTAGTGGGAAAAGAAGAGGGTAAATGGACAGGGGGAAAGATGGTGAACATGGTCAAAATCTTTATTTCATGGTCAAAATATTTAATTTCACATATGTGAAATTAAAACAATGATGTTTGTTGAGACTGATTTGTGAGGAGGTGGTGGAAATATTCATTGAATGCAATTATGAGAAGAATCCTTCTAAGATTAGTTGGTGATAATATAAATGTGGGTAACAAAAAGAAACTTTAAAGATTGTTTCCTCATTGAAGTATATTAAATTAAAAGAAAAAGCAATAGCTACATAGTTGTACTTTTATTAATTGGTCATATACCTTATAGGCTTCAGGGTTACAACCTTTAAGGTCTTATTTTAAAATAAGAAACAAGAAAGACTGAGTAAATAAATTAACTTCATAGATAGACTAGCTATTTAAAAATAACTCATTATGCATATTATGTTATTTAACTTGAAGTTTTTATTGATCATTGAGTTGAGCTCTTATTGGATTAGATGTCAACACTATTTTTTGGCATATCTAGTAACCTCCAGGTTATATAGGCCATTACAACCAGAATAATTCTTTTTGGATGAGAGTTGGAGGCCTGAGGGCATGATCTGGACTGAAACTCATTCAGCAATGGACAAAATATACTACATTGACTGCTCATTGTATAACCATGTGGTTTGTTTATAATTACTTTTATTACAATTTTGCTTCAAAAATTTTGGCATAATCATTCAACCATTTTTATACATTTTTATTGTGAAGATACTGTACAGAGCGTTTGCAGTTACATGAGCAAGGTAATGAGTACATTTCCTATCAAGCATTGCTACCTCCTCCTTTGTTTTTCCCTTATCATCCCTTCCCTCCCACCTCCACAACTACGTATATCCCTATGTAAGCATTTTCTTTTTTCCCTTCCCCTCCCCGATTAGAGAAGTTATATAAAAGATGCAGGGCACCGACATCAAATACAGTGAAAACAGGGGTTATACTGTGGGGGAGGAACATACAAAGAAACAAAAAAATCACATGGTACATTATAAATAAGTTAGAAACAATAGTAAAAAAGAAAAAAAAACACTTGTTTCCCTATCTTGGGGTTCATTTAATATCATCTTATCTGGTCATATGTACATAGATAGCTTTTGACCTTTTCTGCTCGTCCTAGACAAATACTAGTTATTGCAAATAAGGGAAAGCATGGGACCTATGTGTCTGTGGGCCTGGCTTACTTCACTTAAACCTCCCATGTTCCTGGGTTGGAATGATCAACATTGTGAAAATGGCAATACTTCCCAAGGCTAACTACAAATTCAACGCGATACCTATCAAAATTCCAACCTCATTCTTCAAGGAAATAGAAGAGGCAATCCAAAAATTCATATGGAACAATAAAAGACCCCGAATAGCAAAAACACTCCTCAACGGAAAGAACAGTGCTGGAAGAATAAAACTCTACTACAAAGCCATAGTAATCAAAACAGCTTGGTACTGGCACAAGAACAGACCTCAGGACCAATGGAATAGAATTGAAAACCCAGAAATGAACCCAGACCTATAGCCACCTACTCTTCGATAAGGAAGCTAAAAAAAATAGAATGAAAGAAAGACAGACTCTTCAGTAAATAGTGCTAGCAAAATTGGTTAATCACCTGTAGAAAACTAAAGCTAGATCTTTATATATCACCCTGCACCAGAATCAACTCCAAATGGATCAAAGCAGACACCTTGAAAACATTACAGGACAGAATAGGAGAAACCCTAGGTCTCCTTGGCACAGGCTGAAATTTTTGTAACAGAGACCCAGAAACACAACAAATCAAAGAATGGTTGGATAAATGGGATTGCATGAAGCTGCAGAGATTCTGCATGGCAAAGGACATAGATCAATAGAAAGATCAATAGAAACCCCACAGATTGGGAGAGGATATTCACTAGCCACACAATGGATAAGGATCTCATATCTAAAATATACCTGGAACTCAAAAAATTAAATCCCCCAACAAAAAATCCTCAACCCCCCCAAAAAAAAAACAACTGCCTGTTAAATAAGTAGACTAAAGACTTACAGAGAAACCTCTCTGAAGAGGAAATAAGAATGGCTGATAGACACATGAAGAAATGCCCAACTTCCCTAGACATAAAAGAAATGCAAATCAAAACAACATTGAGATACCACCTCACCCCAATTAGAATGGCAAAAATCAAGAACACTTATAACAAAGATGCCGGAGGGGATGTGGCAAAAAGGGAACCTGACTGCATTGTTGGTGGGAATGTAAACTTGTTCAACCACTTTGGAAAGCAGTATGGAGTTTCCTCAAACACATAGAGCTCTTCTATGACCAGCAATCCCACTTTTGAGTGTTTACCCAAATGATCACAAACAAGGCCACACTAAAGCTACCAGCACAACTATGTTTATTGCAGCATTATTTACCATATCTAAGATATGGAACCAACCCCAGATGCCCCTCAGAAGATGAATGGATCAAGAAAATGTGAGATATATATGTACACACACACACACACACACACACACAATGGAATTCTATACCTCCATCAGAAAGAATGACATTGCCCCATTTGTGAGGAAATGGAAAGACTTAGAAAAAATCATTCAGCTATTACCTGCTAATTTTGAGGAAAACTAATTCTATCATGCTCCACTGTAGCTAAATCTTAGTTTAACTGATGTCTTACTCATTAACTGACTTATGCTTTATGCAAGTAAGGAAATAATACCCTCCGGTTTCTCTATTTCTGGCATTATTTCCAGAGTTGTTGGAATCTGAGTCATAAAGTCATTGTGTAATGCCTGTATCTTGAAATGTCTTTCCCATGTTTTTCTTCCGTGATTTAAGAGTTTTTGGTTAGTTCCCTTGCATTTGGAGATGCAGTCTTGTTATCACAGAACCATACAACTGAGAGAGTGAGTAGAAAGGCAGCAAGAAAATGGGCACCTGTAATTCTATTACTAACCCAAATAACCCCAAATCAAAATACAACCTTGGTTAATGCCTGGACTACATCCATACTAGATCTTGTTAGATAGTTGCTCTGTGCCTGAACTACAGGTACTATAATAAATAAATACTGACCACAGACGGTGCCTCACACCTGGAATTCCAGACGCCCAAGAGGCAGATATCAGGAGAAGCACAATTTGAGCCATCCCAGATTAAAAGTTAAGAAGATCCTCTTTTAATCAACAAGTCAAGTAGTGATTGCATGTCATTCCAACCACATGGGAAGTTAATTATTTGTATTATAATTTGAGGCCAGTCTTGAATAAAAGTGTGAGGCAACACCTGAATAAAAAATGATTCAAGCTCAAAAGATTGGTGCCATGCTCAGGTGGTAGAACACCTGCCTAGTAAGTTCATGGCCCTGAATTGAGCCATATACCATATACCTTTTTATGCAGCAACAGAAAACTAATCCTACCTGACCTCCTTTCTACATTTTTCTTTTTCTTTCTACCATAAATGATATGCCAATAGCAAAAAGCTTTACAGAATTGAAGCAAAATGTGCTGTAAGAGCAATTATTGTAATGTTATCCTGCAGCAAACTGAAACAGATGTGGGATGTGTTAGAGCCACACCCCATCAGTGCTGCTTACCTGACTTACTTCTGCATTTAGACCTGTGTGTTTTCTCATTTGACATATTTGTCTTAAACATTCCCTAATGTGTTTTTTATTCAGAAATTTATAAAAATAGCAGAACATTCCTTGAAGATAACTAGTTTTATGAAATGAATTTTATTGTTTATGTAAACACTATGTGTCCTCACATATTTTCTCGACTCTGAAGTGTTTTGCTATGTTTGTTTCTGAAAATGTGACATCTTAGGTTGCTTGAGAGAGAAATTTTCTCCCTGAGAGCAAATGACTGGGTTATTCCATAGCAGTTATTACCCACACATACAAACTAAGCCTTGTAAGTATTTTGTGTTTATACAATTTTTAGTTCATTCAAGTTATGTACATCTGAATCACACAAGGTATTGCTTTTTAAAAGAAATTTCTAGCCATGATTTCTGCTTAACATATCTTTATGGAGTTAGCATGAGATGAAACAGAATATGTTAAATGAAACAGCATTTGTATGAAAAGATTTTAGTCTCTCAAAGGTTTCCTGTCATTAGCTGTGATTATTTTTCCACATATTGCATGTTTAGCATAGATAGTGGAGTTGTGTCTAAAGACACAGTTATATTTTACATGATAACATAAGGCAAAATTACATGTTGATAATTTTACCTTTGGAAAATTAAGCAATCTGTATTGGACCACACTGATATAATAAGATTGAAAAATACTTGGACTATTGTGGAATTAAATTCATTCTAAATTCCAGTAGTAACTATATTTGATTTTAACTATTTTTTACTTTCTTCCTACTTACTGATTTTTATCTACTCAAAAACATGTTTACCTCATCTAATAAAAAGTATTTTTAATTATATATGAAATTCTGCCCATGTAAAGTCAAAGTAAATTATGAAAGTTAAAAATAAAGAAATTTATATTAGTCATACTAATGCAAACAGAATGAAGCTCTAATTTCAGTCTGGTTATCAGACACAAAAGAATTTATGGAGGAAGAAGTTCATTAAACTGGATGAAGTGGCAGATCTTTAGTAAGCAAAGGACATCAAAGGCAATAAAGTTTTGCCAAATGAAGTTTTCACAAACCAAATGCAACATGAACATTCATGGAAGAAAAACAATTACAAATCAAGTAGAAAAGAAAATCAATCACAATCATAAAATAAACTTTATATAACTCTTTTTGTTCCTAAGCAAATAGGCATGAGAAGAAAAGTATGAACAAATCAATATGGTCAACCAGTCAATCATAATTCCAGCCATTTCAAATTTTATAAACTGCTAAGAGAAGATAAGTGAAAAGTACTATTTATACCAGTCATTAGCTCAGTTATAGGAAGCAGATTATTCTCACTATTTTAGGCCAAAGGACCTTGCTACAGGTAATTTTGTTCTTCCAAAATTTCTAGAATGGCAGGTGAAGCCTGTGGGCCCATTTCCCAAGATGAAGTCACAAGACCGGATAAGCCAGAGTGACTGCTACTTTTACCAAAATTAGGGCAGTGTATAATCAGTGAGCACCACGTGAATTATCAAGTTCAAGAACATAGCACTGGGGATCAGGAGGCAGGTGGTAGTTGATGCTTCTACTGCAAGTACTCTTGAACTTAGAAACAAGAAGCTGCTACGATGATTCAATTCTGTCCTGGCTTTCTGATATCAAAAGGCAAATGTTAAGTCATCCTTTGCATCATTTACCTCTTCTCTAGCTCAGGTAATGGAGTTTACTATGTTCATATATAGATCCCTTAATGTCAGTTTCTTTTAACATGGAGGTTTAATTTCTTCATTTTTAACGGATGAGGGACAAATTTATCATGTCCACTTCATCCATGAGCCTGAAGTGGAAACTTTTTAGACAGTGTGTATAGAGTTAGACGTAGAGATTATTTGTCAAAAATATAAATAAGTCAATTGTAAACCATGAATTGATAAGCTGATAAACTATCAGTAATATATAACCAAAGAAATACCAAAAACCTGAGAAGCAGAAATTACCCTTTATAAAATAACTATAAGGAAATATTGTATAATAATATTTTCAGAAAAATACTAAAATATATGAGATAAAATGGCTAATAAGAAATATGCCTACACTCATAGAGAAGACCTAAATTCAATTTCTGTCCTTTAAAACCATCTATCTTTATAGGGATAGATTGCCTATAGGTTAAATAAGACATGACAAGTTCTTATATACCAACTTTTCAGTTAAACACATTACCATTTTCAGGGCCTTCAATGATAAAATATTAGTGGCATAATATATATTTCCAGAGAAATTATAATTAGTACAAATTTCTGGAAAAGTAATTAGGGAAGATGATGCTAAAAGCCTTTAAAATATGAATGAACTTTGATTAAGCATTTTCATTTTGGAGATTTCATTCTTGAAAAGTAATAAGAAAGGTTCACTAAAGCTAGTCATTCATGGTGGCACATGCCTGTAATCTCAGCAATAGAGAGGCTGAATTAGAATGATTGTGAATTTGAAGTCAGATGCAAAGAGTACATTCAAGACTGGTCTATATAGTAAGAATCTAAAAAAGGAATCAAAAAGGAAATATTCACAAAGTCATGTAATACTAATTACTTGGTACAGCAAAAATTTCCAAGATTAGCTAAATATGTATACCTTGGGTTTAAAAATAGTATTTAAGAGAAAAAATAATTGGGAACTGCTCCCAACTTATTTGGTAAAGAAAGGTTTATAAGCAACATGCATCACACAATGCAAATCCCTATATATAGAAAATAACACTGGAAAGCTAAATCTGTCAGCAGCATTTTTAGTGGTTGGTATATCAGTCAAGATAGGTTACATTGTGATTTGGAAGCAAACACCACCAAAATCCCAGCAGCTTAATACACGACAGCTTATTTATTTGCCCTCTCAAGATCTGTTGAGGGTACAGGCATCTGTCCAGGGCAGCTGTCTTCCATGTGGGATCAGAGCCCCAGGCTAAGTTGATCATGTGGCACTTCATAACAAGTGCTCCCACGATTGCTGTGAGGGGGAGAGACAGTCTGTGAAATCCTACAGGTTTGCTTTCCCTGGAACTGATATTTCATCCATAAACAATTATGAATGATAAGTACTTACGTTTCCCAAGTTCTCATCCAAACCTTCACTTGTCCCAAACTATGAAGTATCTCAGATCTTTCTAGTATTTGAACGTTAGATACCAATTGCTTTCATTCCTTGACAATCTTCCAGCTAATCTCCAACGTGCTATTTGCTCAGTTTAAATTGCCCTAGATAAAATGAAAACTATTTGCATCAAAGCCTTGATGAAAATTACCAGAATACCTCATTAAGAAATAACAGTGAAGTGAGATGTGATATAAAGCTTATTTTTGTGGGGAGTAATGTGGGGGTCAGGCATCCTCGGATACCTTTCCTTTCTCCTTTAGATAATGATCTGAAATGTTAAATTCAATGGATTGTAGGGTGATTTTATAGATGGAAATCACATTGTTTATTCCAAGTAACCTGCCTTTATTTTCTCCAGTTGGTGCCATTATTTTGTTTTTGTTGTTCTCATAAGTTTTGCCAGGGATTTTATGAGATTTGACTTTCAAGCAGCTTGTATTGCCCAACATTGACTGGGGGAAGGGTGGTAACACAGACGTGCTCCTCATCTTGTGTCTAATCTTGCCTTAGATCTGCATGCAGAATCATAGCTTATTCTGTTGTAAAATGTGGTGTTTTGTTTTGTTTTTATCCTACAGATTGGAATTTATTCTACAAAGGAGCTTTGAACCCATCTAGTTAAAACCTTTAGTTAGAACTGGCTTACTGACAGATGGGTCATCATTTAGATCACCTGGAAAGGTATAGTATATAACTTATTATACTGTATTTTATATATGCATGTGTTACATATGTATATTTGTTATAAATTACACAAATTATTATATTGTGCATCTACCTATCTATCATGCTAAATTACTGAATCTACATGAGGAACAGGTTAGATCCCTTACTTTAGGATTGCTTCCCCCCAAAAAAAAATTAAAAAAGCTATGGCCCACTTGTGATTTTGAAGCATGTTGCACAACTTACCACTAATCAAGCTGTTCATGCATAGATTCTACAAATAAGTGGCTTGTTCAGAACAGGTGAGATGAAATTCATAATGGAAAAAGAAATAGATAAAACAGTCTTTGAGAAGAAAAACATATGTACTATTAGAAATATAAGATAGATGTGACTTCTTGATTCCTTCTGCATGTGGTTATAATCAAATCCAACTTTTCCTATTTCACATACAAAATCAAGTTGGGAATTGGGCTGGGAAGAGAATTTCAATTGGCCTTGACAGGTTGGAGTAATTTTCAACGTGGCTTTGAGATAGTGGTTTTGCTTGGCTAATACGTATTTTTCAATTTTGTCAATTGAGACAGAAACCCCAAACATTAGAAAAGTGTTTGAATATTGGCCCACTTTGTGCCAGGAAGGCACATTGACTTTGGTGTGTAATGTTAAGATCATGAATTTTGCTAAATACAATTGCAAACATATGTTCTGTTGCAAAGCCTGCAATGAAGAACAAATTAAAAAATAAACAACACAGAGATGGTTTCACTAAGAAATATTAAATGACACCAATGGTGTTTTAAAAAATTGAAAAATTGTGCAACTACTACAACCACTTTTTACACTTGTAAATATTAGAGAACACTATTGATGGAGCTATTTTTTAAATAATTGAATCATAAAAAGAGTGAGCCATTAAAGCTAGCACCTTATACATCTACTTGTCACATTCCTTAATGAATTTGTATAATTCACTAAGTGAAATTCACTGAGAATTTTACAAATTCAATGAGAAAATCCCTTTCCTTAGCAAAGCAAGGTTAAATTTAAATATATAACAAACTAATTTCCAGTGCTATTGAAATTTAATGTAATCATTATATGTTACTTTTTCTGACATTTCATTTTTGGTGATCAGGGTAGTGTGGAATTTATGTGAAGATCATCACATGACTAGAGACCAAACATAATTTCAACTACTAAGATGATGTCCAATCTTACAACATTGCCACATGAATTATGAACCAGAAAATGGGTAGCATTGTAAAACTTATTTCATAAGAAGAGTTACACTGTATTCTCTATCCATCATTTTTATCACAGTGATGCTTTTTAGAAGTAATTCAGAGTTGCCCTGCCATGCTAAAATGTGCCTCTGTGGTGTACTGAATCCTCATTCAAGAATCTTTCTATGGGGAAACAATGTTTGCTAAGTATTTGTTCAAAACCCCAAATGTTCTAGCTTTCAGAATTTTAATTTGCTCAGAATATTTTCTACCATTATGAGAACAACATATCCCCCAAATCATTCACTTGAGACCAAACTAGTGGTTCAACTCCAAGGTCAGAACATGACAGGGACATACCATTCCTTGTTTCTCAGCATACAACTTCTAAACAACAGAAAGGCTTTAATTTTACTTATTCTCCATTTACTTAATTTATATATCACTTTGAGGTGCCCTTGCCTGTGCTTCTCCTCTCTTCTCCTTAGTTGTGTAGTCTGTCTTAAATTGCAAATTCCTACGTCATAGGGACCACGCCAATTAGTCTTTAACCTTTTTAATCCAATACAAATAACAATATATGAATTTAACACATGAATCCAGATGATGATGGTGATTACAATAATTTATGACTTTTCTCTTTTGCTTCTCTGGCACTAGTAATTTGTACTTGCCTACCGGATACTTTTGCATATTTTGGGTACACTTTTATATTTCAGCAAAAATTCTACAAAAAGACCATATGCATAAAATTTAACTACAATAATTCTTTAATTTTATCCGATTTCCTTGGCTATTTTTCATTTGTGTAGCAGAATTATATGAGAGAAAATATTTAACTTCTTTGCAATTTTCTCTTTGGATTTATGGCTCATTTGTTGATTATTCCATATCAGTTGCTATTAGTATATAATACATTAATACATTAAAGTAATGGCAAAGGGGCTTAACAGGAAATTACTATAGAACAGTGAATGGTATTTCTTTCTCATCTTCTAATGTAATCCATTACAGCCAAGACTTTACCAATCTATTGAGTTCCTAGAGAATTATAGGCTTTTTTCCCCTTTTCTGATGTTTTCCCCTTTTCTGCATAGTTGAGAAGCTATTCACTATTATTTTTATTTGTTTTTACCCTAAAGTCAGCATCCACCATACTCAAAAGCACTTACTTGGATTCACATTTGAACAGAAGTATGTAACTATTAAGAAAAACATTGGTTACACATAGGCTTCTCATTATAAATGCATGCCAATGCTGGTTATTCCTTGGCTACATGTGGCTCTACCTCAGTGGATTTGAAGTTTTCAAAGAAGATATAAGATATTTTATGAGTACAATGCACCACATTGCATAGTTCTAGTATACAAACAGTGTCAATGATATTAAAACTACATCAGGCTTAACCTGTTAATGTCATTAATATAGCATTCTTAAACATTAGTTTATTGAAAAGGTATCAAAATATTAATGCATAAATCCCTAGAAAGGAGATAACTTAGGTTTATTTACATACCTAATATATCAACTGCCTCAAGGAATATAGCTTCTTACCTTTCCCTAACAAGGTGATATTTTCTACATTCCTTTGCTCTGCAAACTATACAATTCCGATATTCCCTTACTCCTGAATACTGTTCCTGATTTACAATGGTTTGATTGACAATGACTTTAAAACAGTATGAGGGTGATAGGCATGCAGTAGAAAAATATATTTAGTATTTTTATTTTAATCTTTTCCTGATCTAGTAGTATGTATGGTGTCTGGAGATATCTATGTGACATCTAGTGATTCTATGTGAGTCTGGTCAGTGGCAGAGAACTGTAGTTCCTAGTCAGCCCTAGAATCCTGAGGGGGAACTGTGGAGGCTCCATAGTATGCTGAGTGGATCAATCAGTGAAGTGTATTCACTGTTTTCCACATAACCTCTCTGTGAGTAGAGGAACAGGTGTGTTGCTAGAGTTCAAGCTTGAATTGAACTGCCACTTCATACTGTGGCCTGTGAGACACATCCGAGGAGTGTGTGTTAAAGAGCTATTCATGGGTGAAACAGGAATAGCGAATTCCACATTTTATTACTAAAAGAGATCTGTCAACTTTTCTCTGGTCTGATTTATTGTTTACCCAATATAACTATTATTATGACAATAAATTCAAAGAAGAGGTGAATACACATTCTGAAAACAGAAGTGAGGCTTGTCAGCTTTATTGCAAAAAAAAAATACAAGGGGCAAAACGAATCTATATGAGCCAGACATAACTCAAAACGCAGTGCGGTCTTTGTTAATTTTATATACTTAGATAAATATTCTATACTTACCGGCTAAATCCCAAGGTAGCTTTGCGGCACATTGCATTTAAACAGTTGAAATTGTGTGATAAGGCTTTGAATTTTCTCAAATAAGTTAAATAATTATGATTTATTATACAAAGCATAAAGTACTTTTCCAAAATGATATCAAATTTAGGTCAAGGAGCTTATGAAGTTTGATACAAAAAATGTTTCCAACAAATATAAATGCAATCAAAACAACAGAAAAGGTCTAAGAATTCCACAGTGAGGAGTGATTAACTGAAAGGTGGTCCCCAAACTCAACAAAATATGATATAGCTATTTACATGACAATTGCTCCATGCAAAAACACGGAGCAATACCAACAGTGTTAAGGAGAAGAGTGAGAATGAATTTAGCACCTGGACATACAACCTAAGACAGAGGCAAAGTTTGGGGAATTATGATTTGAGGCCAGTCTGGGCATAAAAGTTTACAAGAGAAAACGTTGAACCTGAGCTGGTGGAATGCATCACTCATCATAGCTACAGTGGAGACTGACTGTAAGTAGAAGGATCCCAAGCCAGTCTGATCTCAGGCAAAAAAAAGGTGCTATCTCAAAAACAACCAAAACAAAAAGGGCTAGGAGTGTGGTTCAAGCATTAGTGCACCTTCTTAGCAGCAAAGCTCTGAGTTCAAACCTCAGTACTGCGATTTTTCTTTGTTGAACAAATGAAATGGTACTGACAAAGTATAGCAGCAATGAGCACAAAGGTAGAATCTCGAATACCTAGCTTGGTTTCCAAATTTGCCACTTTTAAAGTTCCCTTTCCTTGAGAAACTTAACAAAATTTATATAGCTCAATATACTCACCCTATAGATTTGTCTTTTTGTGGCTGAATACATAAATACTACCAACAGTATTTGCACTTGGTAGTATTAAATGTTGAGCCTCCCTAATCCAAAAATCAAAATTCGAAATTTTCCCAAATGAGAAACATTTTTAACACCAACATGATGCTACAGCAATAATTGATCTCTGATGATGTCAAAACATAGCACATGAAAAACATTATTGAAGATTTCCCGCAGGTTATGTGTACAAGAAAAATGTGAAACATTAATTTTTGTTTTTAGACTTAGGTCTTGTCACCAGCATATCCCATTAGATAGAAATATTCCAAACTTCAAAATGAATTTTTTGAAGTATGAAGCTTGTCTGATCCTAAGCATTTAAGCAAAAGGATGCTCTACCTCTATATATGTTCCTAATTTTTCTTAAAAGGTAGTCATGTTGGTAAAAATAAAGGGAATTTTGTATTGTTTCTATATAAAGTAAATTTTAAAAAGATAGCACTGTGTAAGTAAACTCTATAAAAGCTGGTTAATTTAAAAATTTTTAGGATAATAATTAAAATGAAATACTATTGGATCTTGAAAAGACTATAACTCAGCTATCAGGAAAATTCAACTAACGAACAATATTTTAAAACATCTGGAAACTCATGACTATTACTTTAAATTATTTCACATTTGTTTACAAGTTGCCACCATATTGTTTTTTGCATTTACTCTTGGTTATATCATATTTCACTTAGCCTTCCCAGCCAAATTACATACCCGTATTGGCTAATATTATTTAATACATATTTTTCACACAAGTACTGATAAATCGCTAAGTTTCATTGGACTTGTCATCGTATTTTCTACTTTTAACATTTTTTTATAGGTTAAAACTTGGCTTTCTTTTTATGTACCCACATTCTTCTTTAGTGAATCATTTTTCTTTCCATTGTTAGGTTATTTATTCAAGCTCCTGATGGTACCATTGGGATCTTACTTTAGTATTTCCCACAGGTGATTCTCTGGGAACCCAGAAATTCTTGTGAGTCAGGATTTTGTGGCTAATGAAGTCTATGGAGGACAGAGGCCTTGCTGCTTCCCTTGTTGCCAGGAAATTTTAGGTTCATGATAATTCTACACCTAAACAAGTGTCCATTTTAAACTTCAGATATTGTTCACATTACCACCACATTAATATTGGCCTCCATTGATTACATAAGATACTTTCAGTCTACTCCTGGCCAAGGATGTGGACCATACTTATAATTGAATTCAGGACTAGGATCCTTAATCTGTAGGGTAGGAGAAGTCTTTTAATTTGGTCTACTACATTGGTATAACTGCGTTCTTCTAGTGTGATTGTGGGAAAATAAACTCATGATCTTTCTTTTTAAGCATCTGCTACTTTTTGAGAAGTAGTGAGGTGAATAAAGTAGACGAGCCTTTGCTTGCTATTCCTTGGATATAATTTCCTGTGATAAGAGACAGAGGCATGGCCTCTTGGCATTGGCAGGCACATGGAAAACTTGAGTACTGCCTTTAGGATTTGAGTTGACAAGTACTTCTAGGTGATTCAGCCTAATCTTCCAACTAAATTAGGTTCTATGCCAAAATCTGAGACAAAAAATAGGTCATGTTTTAAACATATTTTTATTATCTTTAAAGTAGTTGTACGAAAGGAGTTGCTATTCATTGAAGCAGTTTATCAATACAGTGCGCCTTGATCGATGTCACCCCCTTCAACGTCCTCATCCGCCCCTCCCAACCCACCCCTTCCCTTCCCTATCTTAATTTTAGGTTATATATTGATATTTTTTGCAATTTAACAAAGCATTTTATGTGTATGTTGCATCTTGATCTGTATCACCCCTTTAACATCTTCACATCCCTTCCACCTACCCCTTCCCTTATATCTCTCAATTCTGTGGTATATACAATGAATTCTTGCCTGCATGCTCCCCATTTCCACCTTTCATTCCTCTACTCCTGTTCCCTTGGCTCCATACACTAAAGCTACCAGCATATCCATGTTCATTGCAGAAATATTTATCATAGCCAAGATATGGAATTAACCCACATGTCCCTAAATGGACAAATAGATTAGGAAAATGTGACACACACACACACACACACACACACACACACACACACACAATGGAATTCTATTCATCCATCAGAAAGAATGATATTGTACCATTTGTAAGGAAATGGAAAGACTTGGAAAAATAAGCCAAATAAGCCAAACCCAGAGAAACATCGGTTGCATGCTTTCCTTCATTTCTGGTAGCTAGCATGTGCCTATATATCTATAAGCAAACACACTGGTTGGTAGGCAAGGTGTTACAAATGAATTAACTGAAGTGTAAATAGACTCTATGGAGAGCAAATATTATCTTATTCTTTAAAAAGTCAAAGCCCAACAAAATAAGTACTAGGAAATGGGTGATTGCACAAGAAGGTCATTTTTTAACCAGAGTTACTTTTATACTTTTCTTGTGCTTGACTTCTTCAGGAAAAAATATTGAAGACTGTGTTACCCATTCATCAATATTGCAACCTTTCATCTTAAGGATAACATTTTATAAGTTCATATCACCTAGTGCTTTTTCACTGATGTGCAATGTGATTCTAAGTAGCACTTAACTTTGGGTGACAGAAGATGCTTAATAATCATCTGAGAAAAAACTGACTCATATCTAATTTCTGTGATTTATCTTATAGCATCCAGTTGCTTATAATCACCTAGAAACATCTCTAAAGATTAATGGTATAGATTATAAGAATCAAAATTAATAGTGATACATCTCAAATAGACAGTGATGATATTTTAAATCATTTTCTGCTATCTTTTCTTTTCCTTACATGTGTGTAGGTTCCATTCCATGGTGCAAAGTCCTTTCCTGGAAGTACTATGACTTGAGAAAGGACTCTCCCCTCCAGGTGTGGTAGCTATTCAAATCAGAATAATAAAAAGAGCAAAGCACTGAATGAAAGTCAATATACCACCAGTCAATAAGATGCCTTTGAATCTTCCACCAAGAATGAAGTGCCAAAATAAGATTTTGTAATGTAAGAGTAATAAGATGAATTCCAGGAAACGGGAGTATTTGCTTGAAGCAGAAATTGTTGGCAGCTGGTTCTCAGTGCCTCTGAACCAGTACATAACAGGGTGGTTTCTCCGTGTTTAAAAGGCTATGGGAAGAAAAGGGACCTTAATATTTAAGTTTACAAACTAGTTATGACAATGCCACAGATCTCAGTGAATGTGAATGTATGTGTGCTTGAACGACATTTTGGTGTATAAAATAAAATATCTAGTTCTTAAGGATACATTTGGTATCTCTACTAATCCAGTTTACTTGAGCTCCATTCAGCAAGTTTATTTTTACTGTACCAAGTAATACTCTGCAGCTTCCAAAAAAAGTCTAATTTCTACTATACAATTCATTGGCAAAACTCCCCAACAAAAAGTTTTAAGTTTTCTTAAGAAATCATTTCAAATCTAGTATTTAACTACTTGAACTTGTTCTTCTCCAAACTGATTAGTTCTGGATGTAGATATTTCATGGCAAGACAATAAGACCATAGACTGGTATGAATACCAGTAGATGGCTGTTTGAACATGAGGTCATAACTAGTATAGGCCCCATTCATATGGCTTTCCTGTGTGAATGTCCTAGCATGATAGCCAGCCTACTCAAAGCCACCGACAGCTGGTTGCCATTCAGTTGCTAGTACCGGTGCCCAGTTATTTTCAGTTTGGTTTGGCTGTGGCAGTGGCTAACATCTGGTGAGTGGTGGCTAAATTTCGACTCCACATCTTTAGAGATGAAATGGCCCTGAATCCATTTTTCAGGGGGGTAGACCTAAGCTGCCATGGAAGCTTATGTAGAGTTTTCCTGCACACTTTCAAAAGGCTGTAAGCAGTCATGTCTTTTTGACTTTTGCATATCTTGAACATCCTGTGGAATCATGGCTGCCCTACCCGGGCCTCATAGGACTTGGCTGCCACCTTGTCTAAGTAGCAACAGGAGGGCTTCTGATTAATAGCTTGGGGCAACTAGATTACTGCTTTCAATATTTTTCTAGAGTTTAGCCAAGTAAGGCTGTCTTCAGCAAGAAGTGTATTTATACAGAATGTGTGCATTTGGAAGTGTGAAGTACAGACATTTGCTGTCCATTTAGCTGGTGCTTCTACCAGCGATCAGGTAAACATTACAACTTGGTTTTAGGAATTTTTTTCCTATCAACTGCAAAGTCCTAAGGTCTTGTCTGAAAGTCAAGGAGGCAAAAGACCTCAATGATAATGAAAATGAGAACCAATTTCTACTCTGGTTGAAAGACTTGGCCAAATGCAAGTTGATTCTAGCTTTTTGTTTTTCTTTCTTTCTCTCTCCCTATTTTTTCTACTGATCCTAGAAGATCAAAAGTACTTTCTCATATTTTAATTGTCTTTTGTTAATTTTCAGACAAAGAAGAAATTTATTTGGAAAACTCTGTGGGTCTTCGGTATCATTTTAATGTATATTTGAGTGACTTTAAGAGTTGGAAGAAAAAATGAAATGCCCTATTTACATTTTGTTAATTCTCATCTCTTGTTAGAAAGCTGCTGTTCTGCAGAAAGAGAAATATGTAAAAAATGTACGTATTTTAACTATAAAAATCAATTGTCATAAATTGTATATATAGCAAATCACATGGGAAGTCTTTATTTCCTAATTTAAAAAAGCTGCCTCAAAGAAATGTTTCAGCACACAGAGGCACATGGGCTGCTTGGCAGACAGCCTAATTGAAACCAAGGGCCCGGGAGAAGAGCTGAACTCTGCATCTGTTGTCCAGAACTGGCTGCGCTACACTTTGAACCAGTGCTGATGGCTTTGTACACAAAGATCAAAATGAGTTTGTTTTATTCAGCTGGGTTGTGGAGGTGCACGTATTTTGGCTTCTGGATGCAATAAAGCATTGAGCTCTCAGATAAACAAACTATAAATCTAATCAAGTTTGAGCACAATGATAAGTAGGTTGCTTATATGGGAAAAGAGCAAAGAGGGAGAGAGAAAGAGAGGGGAGAAAGAAGAGAGAGGGAGGGAGAGAAGTAGGAGGAGAAGGGAAGAAAGAAGAGGAAGAAGAAGGAGGGGGAATAAGAGAGAGAGAGAAGGAGGAAGAGGAGGAAGAAGAAGCAGGAGGAGGAAGAGAAGAAGGAGGAGGAGGAGGAGGAGGAGGAGGAGGAGGAGAAGGAGAAGGAGAAGAAGAAGAAGAAGAAGAAGAAGAAGAAGAAGAAGAAGAAGAAGAAG
>NW_012267313.1:1632122-1639154 GCF_000151885.1 Dipodomys ordii | reverse complement strand
GAGGAGGAGGAGGAGGAGGAGGAGGAGGAGGAGGAAGAGGAGGAGGAAGGGAGATTCACAAGATAAAATGGCCATTGCTATTTTACCCAGATTAATACAAAACATTATTGTCTCTTCATCTCTCTTTCCTCTTCCTTTCCCTATTTCACCTTAATTTCTCCTCTCTCTCCTTTTTTATGTTTTACAGAGACTATATAAATATACTCCCTATGAAGTAACTGACTTGGGTATCCTACAGGCTCCTTGAGTGGAAGAAGCAGGTGAATTGCTATAAAATGTTTCTTCTTACATTTGACTGTGAGGACTTTGAAATAGTTCACTCTTTGTTTCTCAAACTATATTCACTATAGTCAAAACATTTGTACTTGTGTCCTTTCTACGCCACACACAGCCATTTACATCCCTTCAGGTAAACCTCCATTTGCTCCAAATTATATGCTGAGAAAATAGAACAAAACAGCAATAAATGCTCTGTCTTAAACATGTTTAGATGTGACCACTCCTAGGCATAGTTGAGTATTTCAACTATGACAAAGAAATAGAAAGGTGTCATTGATTTATTCATGTGCTTTGGATACTTTGGCTCACCACATAACTTCAAATATTGTTGGAATCAATCCATCTCCTTACTTTACTAAGTAGCTGCCAGATAAACCTCTAGACATGATAAAATATGCGTCCATTAGGAATGACTGAATTCCACAACTAGATTGTACCTGAAATTGGAATGATGAAGTTTTCATTTAAAATAAGTGCATAAGTTGACAGGTTTAGAAACGGTCCAAGAAATAAATAACAGTGATTTTTGAAATTTTCTTCAGAAACAGGAGAATCCCAGGTTGTACAATACATCATAAATGTCTAAAATATAGGCACCTATAATTGGAATCTCTTATTGGATATTCACAGCATAGTTAGGTACTTATTCAAGTCCTTTATATTGAGATATAATTCATTTGCCATAAAATTAAAAGTGTAGACGGTTAAAGTACCTTTTTTTTACTATTTCTACAAAATTGTGCAAACATGTACCTAATCCAGTACACTTCAATACCCCAAAAGAAATATCATATCCATTAACAGTGCTTTGTGAAGATTAGTGATAGAAATTTTCAAAGGGCTGCTACATCCTTTTTAAACGTCTAATTAGAATAATGATGCATTTGTAGTTCTGAATTGTCAACTTAGATTTTTTTCAGCTCCAATTTCTATGCTATTAAGTTCTTTTTTTTCTGTAGATAATGAAGCTATTTCAAGTATGCAGTAAAATGTAGTATAAAGAGTTCAGGACTAAACTGGACAACATATTCTGTGAGCAGTCTCAAAACTGTAGTCTCATTGATGATGAAGTAGGCTATTAATAGGTAGAGAGTTTTCCCAAGAGTTTATGCTAAGAACTATATATTTTGTCTATATAAATCACATATGCTATATTTCATATACATTTCAATAAAAATACCAATAATATTAATAACAAGAAAGAATAGTATGAAAATATTAACAAAGTTAAAGAGTATATGAATCTATTGGTTATTCTACCATGTCATGAAGTCTTTCTAATATGCTTCTCAAATATAAACTTGTTTATTCTCAGTCAAACTCATTTACATAATTAGTGCATCATGGAATTAAGTATAACTTGGTTCCAAGCAGCAGAAACCAATACAACCTATTTCCTGTAAAGCAATGAGTTTATCAGAAATATATATAGAAGTGTGAGAGTCACTGGGAGGCCTGAGGACCATGCTTGTCAACTATAAGAAACTGGAGAATCTGCAGAGATGTGGGCAACAGAAACTCTAGCCTCATTCATGACTCAGGAGTAAGTTTGGGCAGCATATTTTTTCTGTGACCACTGTTATCATGAATATGGCCTATTGTTTTCCTGATATAATTCCTTAAGATTCACCAAATAAGAAAGAGGCATGTTATTCCATAAGCTTGTATTGGATGTCCACTCTTTGGCATCTTGTTCTTCAAAAGACCTAATTTACTTGGATAAGCTATAGTACTGGGGTTGTAGCTCCAATGCTATTCTGAATATCTCTTTCAATGTCTGGGATGAAATTAACAATGTAATCAGTAAACTTTGATTAAAGATTAATTACTTTCCATAATGTAAATGGGCCTTATCTCACTACTTGATGTCCAAGGACTGACCTCTTCCAGGCAAAAAAGTCATCTGATAAGACAACCTTTTGTCTTGAAAGGAAGATCTTTCCCGATTTTCTGCTTATCTACCCAGGTTTGTACTCATCACATCTCCATAATAATGTGAGCCAATTCCTTAAAATGTATCCACTTCTCCTAATATAGAAGCATCTTACTAATTCCAGAGAAACTGAATGTAGTTTCTCTTGGAGACCTTGTCTAATAGCTTCAAATATTTCTACCAAATGATCACTTCCTGAAATAATTCTGGATTTGTTATAGTTAGGTAGGCGAAAAGTCAGACACCAAGAGATGTCCATGACAAATAATAATATGCAAGATGGTGTCTAAGTTCTAAGGGACAAAAATTGATTAGGCGTGTGAAATTATTTTAGAACTAAGTCACAAGAGAATGTGGAAGCAGAAAGACATGAATTGGAAGAGAGAAGGGAAATCAAAGGAAGAAGAGTGGACACAGGGTTTCATATTTGGTAGTAATATTCCACTATAAAGAAAAAGTGATATTTAGTCAGACTCTTCACTCAATTGCCATGTAAGAACTGAAATTATGTGGCTGTCATAACCTGATATCAAGAATATCCAACCCCTTCAATTAGAGCTCTTCCTTTGCCTACCAATAAGTAAAATAAAGCAGTGGTTCACATACGCTGTCCATTTGAGGTCTTAAAGGTTAGGGTGAAAATACCTTGGATGGTAGCAAAGATAGATAGATAAGGGTTAAACCAGGACACATACTGCCTTTGAGGGTCAACATATTGAAGGGAATGACAGACATAACAGAAAGACTAGGGGCTTAATGAAATTGTCATAGTCCATATTGATCTCATATAGGACAAGTGTGTTAGAGTGAATAGCAAAACAAAACTGAGCTGGAATGTGGCTTAAATTTTGGAAATGTTTTATAATATCAAAGTATTTTAGATGAACTATTAATGACTATGAGCAACTACATTTTAAAAGCAAAGATGTTCAGTACTAGTGACTCACACCTTTAACTCTAGCTACACAGGAGGTTTAAATCTGAGGATTGAGAAAAAAAATCCAGGGACATTATGTTCAATTAGCCAGCAAAAAAGCTGGACTAGAGGCTTTGCTCAAGTAGCTGTGACCAAGAGAGCATCACAGGTTCTTGTGTTTGTGCATGTGTGCATGTGCGTGTTTGTGTGTTTTTCTAAATTTTAAAATACTCAATGTATGTTTAGGAATTCTATGTATATCAACATTAGTCCTTCATTGGAAGCTTCTGTATATGACACTACTGGAAAACTACTGGCTTAGATTGAACAAAGAAAACTTTTACCTTGCTTTTGGCAAAACTATTTTGGATATAAAGCAATTTCATCTTAGTATAAAATTATATTCCACATATTCTATTTAATTCTCATTTAATACTTAATTCTTCCTGGTTTCCATGCTTTTCAAGTAAAACTATTCTTGAATTTTTAAAATAATATTTCTCTTGGAAATGAAGTGGTTTGTTTCTATATTATCTGCATCAAGAACTTTTGTCCTTTTTGGGAGAAAACCTTTGATGTCTGCCTGCAGGGCTCAATACCATGCAAGGACTACGGGATAGTCTTTCATTTCACTTGTATTATTAGCTATTATGTCAGTATTAGAGGTATCAGAAAGCATTTTAACCTCATAGATGAGGCAGACAGCAACCAAATAAGTACAATGACACCTGTTGGTCTCAATCAAGACTTCGGGTATCATTAACAAGGAAGCGTGTTGGAGCATGAGTAGAGGCTCTAGTCATCTCTACTTCAAGGTTGGAATTGCCCTAACTCTGCAAATAGCTATGTAATATGGACACCTCTGTTTTGGATACAAGAGGACAAGATCTGTTCTGAGCTCAGTTGATGAAATGTAACACCATTGTCTGGTTCTGTTATTAAGTGCAGTTGTTCACACCTAGCCACATATTTATCATCCTGCATTGTTATCTCAAGATATTTACTCTCTAATAGGCCCCTAATAACTTTATACAGGAGACTATGTCTCCTCTATTTAGCTGTAATCTCATTGAAAACAATGAGCAATGAGAATGTCTCATAATTTTCATTGCCAGAATTTGATAGAGGTCATTGAACTGATTGCATTCCTGTGTCATACCACTGGCTTATGTAGGTGCTATGGACACAATAATGAATAGCCAAAGTTCTGTCAAAAGGCCTATATTCATATATTCATCCTTACATACATTGCTGTGAAGACTTATAAAAATGTTTCTAGATTAAAAATAATAAGCACTTAGTAAAGAATCTATCTTGATTTTTTTGTAAATAACTCAGAAGTTTTTTTGTAAATATGCCAAAGAACATTCAGTATGAATAATATTATAAAAATAAGGAGGATCTTTTCATTTTAATTTTATAATCAAGGAATAGTAACTTTGCAAGAATAATTTACCAAGTAGTAATATGGTATGCAAATTTTTATATCTGATTAATTATTTCTTATGTTTTTAATGTGTTGGAGCCCCTTATAGTTTTGTTTTCTAAGTAAACTAGTTAAGAAATGATGTATCTAGGATATTTCTCTTCAGTATAAATAGATAGTAGCAAAATAATTCTTGATACTAGTTATGATAGTTATTTGCAAGTTGAAACAGAAAATCTTCCACATCTCTTGGACTTTGAGCCCTAGGCTTCTGCCTCAGGAGTGCCTACTTTTAATTCCTGTGGTTCAACATTCTCTATTAGTCAATATGGTATCAAGACCTTCAGGAAGAGCAGAATGTAAAGGAATAGAAAGTAAATACCTGGATGATATAACATAGTGAAGCTGTGTTCTAAACTCTTTTGCAAACATTTTTCTGTATTTTATACCATGAAGGACTCAATCAAGTCTTCCTTCATGCTAAAGCATTATGAGTGTGATATGTTTCTGGGGTGGGAAGAATTGACATTGCTCTGCGTTGAGGCCAGGTGTTGCTCCAGGAATGTGGTATGTTCGTCTGTGGGACATGGTCACTTCTCTTTTCTACTTTGGTTTTATAATCCTAATCCCTCCAACCCTTGTTTTCTGCATCTGTGAAAGAGTGATTTTGATGGTTTGCACAATGTGTTTCCAAAGTCCATGTGCTATTGGGTATTAGGTAAAATATTTAAGTAGTGAAGCCTGGTAAATGTGCCCTTTAAAGTAATATTGGAACTCCAAGCCCTCCTCTCTCTCTGTTTTCATTTCTTATCTTCTTTGAGACGAGCAGTTTCTTCACCACACACTCGAGCCATCAGATGCTTCCTTACCACAGATCCCATAGCAACAGGCCAAAGCCATGGACTGAAACCTCCCAAACTGTGGGAGAAAATTCATCCCCCTTCTTCTTAAGTCAATTATCCATGTAGTTGCTGCAATAGTGGGACTATGCCTATCAGAGCAATAGTAAAAATATCCATCTTGTGAGATCATTGTGTGTACTGAAAGCATTAAATGACCTAATGAGCACAGCACATACATAATCACTCAGCATCTGTTATTTTTCTTATTATCATGGAAGTAAAGGTATATATTGTTATAATAGAAAAGTATATTCCATAGTACATTCCATTTAGTACAATTGAATCAAGGCATTCCATAAAACTGTGGTTTTATCGAACTCTCTAATGGACCACAGTGTTCTTGAAAAGGGAAATGGTATTATTAAAAACTTTCTGATATATTTATGCACATATTTGAGTGACATTTAAAATAACAGGAAATGTAGTTTCATTGAAAAGACAAGCGTTTCATAGTCTGAAGAAAAAAGTTCTCTCAGATTACTCTAATGTGAACATTAATAGCTGAGCTGGGAAAATACCTCTATGTCATAAATCTAAAAAAATCATTTAATATCTGCTGAGGGCTGGAAGTGTGGCTCAAGTTGTAGAGTGTTTGTCTAGAAAGCTTGAAGCTATAATTACAAAGCCTAGTTTGCTTGATATCAAAATCCCACATTCTGAGATTCAAGTAGTCCATAGTCCATATTTTTAACATTCAAATTTATTCCATTTCATTTTCACAACCTTTCTGTGTGAACAGGAATCCTTAGCTCTGTTTTTACAGATTTAGAACACTAACAAGAAATAAATACCCTTGGTTCTTACATGTTTTAAATCATTTCCTTTCTAGTGGATCCATACAAGCACAATTTTGAACCTCTTCAAATAATTCTGGCTTTACATCACAAAATATAAAATTTACAAACACTATGTAAATTTTCGCCCATTCTTTAGCTAGTGTCCCATCCTTTTTCATTAGAAAATAGTATTGAAGGTAGAGGCAAAACAAAAGATGTTGAATTTCAGAGGTGATACAACTCTTCACATATGAATAATCTTATCCAGAGAAGAAATAAGTAAATACCTTTCTTAAAAGACAGATGAGAAGTGAGACCTAATAATTTCTTAAGAACTTTTTAACTTAAAGATTAAGGCATTTTTTTTTTTTGTCGGTCGTGGGCCTTGAACTCTGGGCTTGGACGCTGTCCTTGTGTTCTTCAGCTCAAGGAGAGCGCTCTACTGCTTGAGCCACAGCGCCACTTCCTTAACTTAAAGATTATCTGGTAATTTCAAGAAAAGCAACAAGTGGACACTAAAAAACATGACTTGGGGGTGCCCAGAAGTAAGATACTGTGAATTGTATCACTAGAGATGGTTGTGCAGAGCTTGAAAGAAGTTGCATGAGAGGCATTGCCTGCAACAAGGAACGCTTGATAAGAAATGGACTCATTAGAAAAGTGTGGCTGAAATAAGGAAAACAACTCCATTTGTAATAGCCCCACAAAAAATAAAATACTTAGGAATTAACTTAACTAAAGAAGTGAAGGACCTCTATGATGAAAACTTTAAAATCTTGAAAAAGGAAATCAACACAGAA
>NW_012267313.1:1629295-1630152 GCF_000151885.1 Dipodomys ordii | reverse complement strand
TGTAACCCCTCTGTACAGTATGTTCACAAATAAAATAAAATAAAATTAAAAAAAAAAAGAAATGGACTCATTAGGGCTCGGAAGGTGGCTCCGTGGTAGAGCGCTAGCCTTGAGCTGAAGAGCTGAGAGACAGCGCCCAGGCCCAGAGTTCAGGCCCCACGAACGGAACCCACCGCAAAAATGTACTCATTACCTTGCTCGTGTAACTGTAACACCTCTGTACAGTATTTTCACAATAAAAAACTTAAAACATTCAAAAAGGAAGAAATTGCAAAAGAAAAAGAAGTCTAACTTATTTGTGCTCAATTAGTCAGTGTTTTTTTTATTTTTAGATTACTTTATTTAAAAAAGAAACAAACTAGTTATAAAAATCTTTGCTCCAAATAGATAGTATCTTACAAATGTTTAAGTGTCTTGAGTGTTATATGATCAGACCAGTCAAACACTCTTTATATCAGATTAAGGGCAGCTATCAGCAGAGAGAAAGAGAGAAGCCTATCTTGAATAGGTAACTTTAAAAAAGAAAGCTTCAAGCTGGGCGCCTGTGGCTCATGTCTGTAATCCTAGCTACTCAAGAGGCTGAGATCTGAGGATCGAGGTTCAAAGTCAGATGGGGCAGGAAAGTCCATGAGACTTTTATCTCCAATAACCCACTCAGAAAACCAGAGGTGGCACAGTGGCTCAAGTGGTAGAGTGCTCGCCTTGAGCTGAAGAGCTGAGGGACAGCGTTCAGGCCCAGAGTTCAAGCCCCATGACCAATAAAAAAAAGAAAAAGAAAGAAAGAAAGAAAGAAAGAAAGAAAGAAAGAAAGAAAGAAAGAAAGAAAGAAAGAAAGAAAGAAAGAAAGAAAGAAAGAA
>NW_012267313.1:1590660-1629245 GCF_000151885.1 Dipodomys ordii | reverse complement strand
AAAAAGAAAGAAAGAAAGAAAGAAAGAAAGAAAGAAAGAAAGAAAGAAAGAAAGAAAGAAAGAAAGAAAGAAAGAAAGAAAGAAAGAAAGAAAGAAAGCTTCTGAAATCTTAGATATTATTGTGAAGGACAAATGCACACAGCAGGATTAGGAAAATAAAATGGTTAGACGAGAAAATAAAGAAATGCAGTATGTTGCTGAGCAAATCACACATTGATAGGGACACAGGTGATGGCTTGCTCCCAGGGCTCATCTTCTAGACTAACCCCCAGCCCTCAATTACATCTTGGAACATTCCTCTGATAGAGGCAATAGAGAGACATTCACCTGCTCCTTTATTTTTTTTCTTTTGTCCCTTTGGGCTAAGTCTAATACATAAGGCATGAATTTTCATTCTTGAAATAAGACTAGCATTGTGACTTGATGTATCTGTAAGAATTTTTTATTAACTAAAAGAAGAATTATGGAATCTGTTCTTGTTTTATCCCCAGACAGGGAAGGACTTTCTCCATGGATGACATTTAGACCAATGGTAAAACTATTTTCATGTATGTCTCTTAAGATTTCTGCATATTCAATTGATTAATTTTGCTCTAAGCTGTTATAAGTCACTTTAATCCATTATGTTTACTTCTTCAGCTCTTATTATTTTTTCAATTCTACCATTGTTCATTTTCCTTGTTATGAGTCCAAATAGCATTTTAATTCTCTGTAGCATTTACTTTTACTCACTTTCGTTTGTTTTCTAACACTTAGCTATCTACCATATTATCGGCTTATTTTCTATCTTTTGGATCAATTCCTCCTATACTGATCCTTTCTTTTTTAAAAAAGTTGATGTGTCTGGGGATTCATCTTACAGACTATACTTTTCTGACTCTATGTCTTTCTCCAGGGTGATTTTTCTCTTCTCATCTAACCCTCAGCTACCCTGAACTCTAATCCCAGAAAAATCCTTGTGTATAGGACATAGATTTCACATTAAACATGTCCCTAAACTGAACTCTTTATCTCTTGCTTCCAAACTGACTGCCTCTTCTGGCATTTACTACCTTAATTTATGGCACTAGTGTTAACCACCCTCTGCTAACTCCAGTAACCTGGGAGAGATCCCAGACTCTTCACCAACCTTCATTCCCACATCAAAGCAGCAACCCAGCCTGGAGATAAAGTCTTTCTTTGAAAGAGCTCATGAGTCTATCTGTTCCATGTCATCCTCACTGCCACTGGATCTTAGCTGGGCTATTACTTAGCCTTCTTCAGTATGTTCATATCTGCTGGTTTAAATTTCTAACCTCCACTATCACAAGGGCTGCTTTGCTATTTTTTTCCCAAAGAATTATTTGAAACCTTTTAATCTATAAAAGGAGAGTCCAACCGGGCGTCTATGGCTCATGTCTGTCATCCTAGCTACTCAGGAAGCTAAGATGAGAATTGTGGTTCAAAGCTAGCCTAGGCTCGAAAAGCCCATGAAACTTTTATCTCCAATAAATTACTCAGAAAAAGTCCAAAGTCATGCCGTGGTTAAAGTGGTAGAGCACTAGCCTTGAACAAAAGAAGCTCAAGGACACTGTCCAGTCCCAGAGTAAAAGCCCCAGGACTAGCAAACAAACAAACAAGAGTTCAAGATTTTTTGGCCGTGCAACCATGGTACTAATGATCTGCCCACTATGCTTAGGAAAGAGGAAGGATATTATGAAGACATCAGCCCACTCTAGCCTCTTCTCTTGGCTTTACTATTCACTGTATGGCTATGAACAAACTATCAACCACTCTGAACTTTTGGGTAAAATGTGGGTCAGCA
This sequence comes from Dipodomys ordii, assembly GCF_000151885.1. NCBI lineage: Eukaryota > Metazoa > Chordata > Mammalia > Rodentia > Heteromyidae > Dipodomys > Dipodomys ordii. The sequence goes on along the minus strand of NW_012267313.1, from coordinate 1,627,441 downwards.
TATATATTTTGATGAAGACAAATGGAAACTATGTGTATGCTACATCCATTACATAGACAAAGCTCAATAAACTTCACTTTCTTTGATTCTCTTTGATCAGCATGCTGATTTGCACAAACTGCTTAGAATATCTTTTTTATAAAACTCTGCCCATCTATGATTTTATTTTTATACATTTCCTCTAAAAAATCTATTCTCTTTCTTTCTGGAAAGCAATTTCTCATTCTTGAAGACGAAGCTAAAGGTCACATCTTTTGTAAGGCATCCTTTAATACCCATGGCATCTTTCCTGCTTCTTTCCATATCTTGTGCTTTTGCCAAGTCAGCTCCTATGCTATTATGCCATAATAATGCAGCAGTTGGACATGAGGGGTACCCAGTCAGTCATATGATGCTCATTAAAAGCTGGTATGAAGCCAATCCAACTAAACAAAAAAAAATGCATGAAAAGATTTCTGAGACGATCTTCCCATCTGCAAAGTCTTGCACTGACCAGTGTCTTTTGAAAGAGTTTCATTGAAAATGAGTATAGCTGGTGGGGAGTGCTGTAATCCTAGCACTTAGGAGGCTGAGTCAGGAGTACTGAAAGTTCAGTGCAACCCTAAGCCACACTAAAACTCTGCTCTAAAACTCCAGGATGGTGGTGGAAGAACATGAGAGCACGAAATGCAAAAAGAGCTTGCTTGATATGCATGAAGCCCTGTGTGCTATCTCCAAAACTGGGTAGGCTTAGAAAATTTTGTATGGGAATGACTGAAAATGACTCAAATATACATAAGATCTATGAGGAAAGAATAAATGTATTGGCATGATCAAGTCTTCAGAAAAGGTAGAACTTACTGAATAACAACCATGTCTTGACACATTTTTAAGACACAGGAGAATACAAGTCATTACCTTGCCACACAGAGCTTGGGATGATTGCAAATAGCTTAAATTGCTGCAGGAAATGTAGCTACAGTAATAGAATTTCCTGAGGGCAAAAAATATTAAACAAATATGAAATTCTTCAAGTGACTGCAGCTATTCCTCTATAACGTGTTTCAGGGTTGAATAGTTTTCTCTTGAATGCCAGAGAATGGACCACTTAGCCCTTCAAGGTTCCCTGCATCCATTTGAACCCAAGAATGCCATCAAATAATGAAGTTTACTCTCGTGCAAATGTAAGCACAATACATTTTTCATAAAGCTATTAAGCCCTTTTTATTATAAGCAGTGCTTGCACCAGGGGAGACGAAGGTTCACAGATGGATAGCATCAGCCCATATAATTACACTACATATCTGCAAATAATTAATTTGCTTTGTGCATGCAATTTGTGTGTCATTGCCCAAACATCCTCTTTCAAAAATATAACTCAAAATGTGTTGAAGGGGGCATCAAGCTTTTTAGTCTTTTCGTAGTGACATATTTCAAGAATAAGTTACAACAGACATGAAAGTAGACAGTTGGCCTGTCTTTTGTGGGGCCTATGGGTAGTTACTAGGTGATTAAGGAGAGATTGGAAAGGCTGAAGAGACTGTTGGGTTTCAGACAGAAAATTGCTATATTATGAGCCAATAGCATGCAGGAAGCTGGCAGCCAGCCAGAGAGAGCCTGGACTAGGCTTTACTTCTGCTCCTTTCTGCTTGTGTTTAGAGACAGGTCACCTTCGACATTGTTTTCTCTTGCTTTTCCTTCTTATCGATGTCTGAGATTTAATATAGAGTCTGACCATCTTTCAAATTCTGCACTTGACTCTCTAATATAAAGCTGTATTAGATCTAAGTATTGCATATATCTTGTAGCTGCTTGTGGATCATTATACGATGTAGTCTGATTTTTTTTTTTTTTTGCTAGAGGTGGTCTTGCCCCATGTGGAGGTTGTGTTTGTAAGGGGGCCTCTTGTGCTACAATGATTGGGTCAGTCCATCACCAGGAAGAGTGGGTTTCATCTCAGCCAATAATACCTATGCTTCAAAACAGCTTGAGGTATCTCAACATTGGTGTAAACAGCTAGGCAGTAAAATAAGGCCCTTTGACTTTTTGCTAAGTTGTCATATGAAAGAAAAAGAGTTCCAAATTGTTTGCTTGAGGCACCATGCCTTTCTCTAAAGCTAACAATGTATTTCATCAAGGAACTTGAGAAGAGATCTAGAGCCACAGTCTGTTTTTGGGCTTCTGAACACGTCTTTTTAATCATTCCAATTAAATAGGTAACAATAGCTAAAACAATACAATATTATTTTTAGCAAGTAACAACCATTTGGTAAAAATCTATATATTGGAATTTAGTAGAAATCTAAAGATCTTTTAGTTAAAATTTCTTGCATTGTTGATTCAGAAAGCCCTGCACTTGCAAACCTCCTCAATGCTCTTCAGCTCTATAACGTTGGTCAAGTTTCTTATTCCATTTCCCTAACTGTAGAATGATTACAGTACAGCAGGTACAGATGGATGGTTAAGAAAATTAGTCTGAAGTTAGAGTACTAAGTTAGAAGTTAGAGTACCATTTAAAATGGTAGCTGATGATAATAATAAGTAACATGAGGAATCATATATTTCAGCCTAAAAATGATGAACAATATTGTCTTGGTTCCAATAGATATTCCATTTAAAATGACAATAAATTTTCTCATGTACAGTAAGCATGATGCTTAAATATTGGCAGATTGACAAACAAGAGAATACTCTGCCATAATAGATGTTCAAATTTTTGTGGAAAAGGATCTGAAAAAAGAAGGAAAACTAAAAAGCAAAAGAATATTATTGTGTTTCTTGGTACTATGTCTTTTCTTAATTAATCATTTTGTTTCTTCTTCCCAGTCCAGGTTTGGTTGCCTTTAAGAACAGAAGACTTTTTTAAGAGCTAAAGGCTCCACTTTAGTATTCTATGACTATCCACTAGAACCCCCTACTGTGAGTTTTGTTGCTATGAGCTTTCATTTGGAAAAACTATTGTGTAATTAGCAGCATCTTGGTATAATTCAGTTCTGGAGGGTGAGAACATTGAAACCATAGACCCTTGCTCTATTCATCCATCATGTACATCTGTGTACAAGAAAGAGCTATACTATGTTCAAGTACAAATATCCTTAGGAAAAAAAAATAAAGTGCTCAACAAGATGACTTTTTGAATTCATATAAGACAAATAATAGTCCTATGTCATTTCTTCCTATCAATTCCAGATGCATGCAAAGATTCACCAGACTTTCCAGTAGTTGCTTTGTTGCTCATGTCTCTCGTGAATCTACAAGATCTATTGTTCTCTTTAAACAATACTCTGTTGCCCAACCTTCCCTGCACAGCTGATGTTTTCAGGTGCACTGGGTTAATGTGTTGGCCTGCAGTAGTGGTAGAGAGTTACTTTAGTCTTCCCACTCCCAATGGTAATACTTTTTTTGAGTTCTGAATGGAAATGTACCAGGTGTAATTGTACCCAGTGATTATCTAGAAACTTCTTTTAAATAAATAAAGAGCATGCTTAAAAAAGACTAACTTTTAGAAGTTTCACATATCCAAGAGGCATTTCTTACCGGGGCCCTGGGCTTGAGAACTTGGTTTCTTCCTCTACTACTTCTTTTACATCTTTTGTTCATGATTCCTTGCTCTTTTTTCTCCACAAATGTGAGGTGCAGCGAAACTGTTGGGACAAACCACTTATGAAGGAACAAAAAGGTTGAAAAGTTGGGCACAATATGTAGATAATGCTTAGCTGATTAAATGAAATATCCCACGAGATAAAAATAGAAAATAGAAAGATGAAACATTTGCTTATATAAGTTATTAATATTTAGAAATTTAACTATAGATACTGTTATTGTATTATTAATATCCCTTTATAGTCATCTATTATGTTACAACATGTGCTCATTATAATCTAATAATTAATTGTGTATAGTTATTCATTTGATAATTTACATAAAGGGGAAAATTATGTCAGTGAATTCAAGTAACCAGAAAATAAAATGTTGTTATCTTTACGGACATATTCTTCTGGAGACAGAAACATGTAGTAAGACAATATCTCTTGCCCTCCAATCCCCAGAATTGTATTTGCATCCAGAAAAATTTGGGCAGATATTGCCAAGATACAGGGAGCAGGGGTTCACAATCTGGTTCTGGCTGTTTTCTGTCTTTGCAAAAATGAACCTATTCTACCATCTGGTATTCAGTGCTGGCAGACATGTCTTAGTTGTCTTCATTTCTATCTGAAGGGCTCCAGGGCTGAGCACAAGTAAGACCAGAGCAGGGTTAGGTGATGAGCGAGAACTCTGGTCACTGATGGTAAGAGGCTGCAAGACCAGAGTGCTGCAACTATTAGAGATTATTTATTTTCTAAAGACATGATGACTGCAAACAAGAATCAAAGAACCTCCCAGCATGAAGTGCCAAAGCATAAGATATTATGCAGGGAAACTCAGAACACTTGAGAAGATTTTTCCAAAGTCTAGATTGGATAGAAACAGAGCCAGAACACACTGACAATTATGCTGTTGTTACCATATCTGACTCAGATGCTGTTGTAGTCTTGGAAATCAGAATTACACTTGTGTTTCTAAAACTTTATAAGATAAAAAAGTGATACATAGATAAAAAGTGAAAGTAGGTTCAGTTCTCAGCCCAATTTCTTCCTCTGCCTTCTGTTTTTTTTAAAAAAAATTATTTTTTTAACTCTGACTTATACAATTTTCTATGATCCTTGTGTTTCCAATGCTCCCCCCCCCGACCTTTCTGCCCCCCTGGAAACTCTTAAAAAGGTAAAGTACTTCAAAAAGGAGAATAATCTGAATATAATCAAAGAAATTGACATTTGACAGAAGACACATATGAACCACAGTTTGCGTTTCTTTGGTTTCTTTCTGGTTATCACTCTTGTTACATGACAAAGATATGAAACATCAGAATAAATCAAGTTATAATCATCATCATCATCATCATCATCACCATTTATACTAGTTACTATCACTGGTTAATTGAACAGTTGGTTCATCATCTAAGATGGTACCTGACCTGCCAACTACTGTACATGAGTTTTTGAGTTGTTTCCCACGCACATTGCAGATGTTTCCTGGTCACTATGGGGACTGCTCTTCCAAATCAAGTGTTTTCAGTCTCCATTGTTCTTTTTTATTTTTTTAATAGTAGCCTTTGTTTAAAAGCCCAAGATGTAAAACAGATGAAAACAGTTGCTCCATTGAAGCTACTCTTTGGCATCTCTGAAAACTTTGAAGTCCTTTGCTGAATAACAATTCTAATTTCTTCATTGAAACACCATTTAGGAACACCATGGATTTGCCCTTGAAGGAGAATCTCCAAGTGGAAGGGAACAATTGATCACGTTGTACTTCTCTGCTTCTTTTAGTTTCACATCCCTCTTCTGTCTTGCACACTTAGAATTCATTATTTTCCTCATGATTACTCTTACCAAAACCTTGCTGTGGCTACCTCCACTCAGGGCTGGTAGATTGTGATCTCGTAGTACTAAAAGCTAAATAGCCACCTCCCCAAACTATAAACTTAAGAAAGATAGAGACAATGCCTGTTTTGTTCAGATTTGCATCCTCATGGCATAAGACTGGGCCTGGCACACACTGGATATTCAATGAACTTATCTGGATTGGGTAACTGAGAGTACCATGTGCCATCAGAGGAGAAAAGCACAGAGAGGTCAAGAGAAATTTTAAAGCACAAAAATGTAAACTATCTGGTTTTCTAAAGCTGTAATAGAAATATTGACACTAGACTGGTGAACTAGTCTCATTTTTGTCTCCATGTTGTTTCTGATTGTTCCATGGGGCCTTCCAACTTCCCCTGGGCTGCTATGACATCATAGGCTTTCCTGTTTCTACTAAGCATCATTTTAGATCTACCCTTCAGGATATATTTTGTAAATTCTTTCCTATGATGTACCTTGCTTGGCATGCCCAGGATTAAGGTAGAGCAAGCTATGTTTTCCCTTCAATAATGGAAAGTTGTCCTTTAATGTCTGGAAAATTTTATTTGTTTACATGCCTTATTTAAGAACTACCAGAACCGGCTTTATTGATCATAATTTTCTTTCTTCTATACAGAGTAGATGAGTTTTGCTTTCTGTTTTTAATGCATAGCCATACTTAATTCATATGTTAAGAACATCACTTCTTGTGACAGAGTAAGAGTGATGCTATGATATCGAGAGAAAGCACTCAGCAGGGGATGAGGATGGGTGGGGGGTAGAGGAAACTGGATAATGGCCCCTCAAAGATATCAGGTCCTTGTTCCTGGAAACTACAAACTTACTTCAGAAGGGAAGAAAGTCTGTATAAAATGTTCTTGAGCTAGAGATTTTGAGATAGAGAAATTATCAGGGATTATCCAGGTGCACCCACAACACAATCACATTTGTCTCAGCAAAGAATAAGTAAAGGAAGATTAAAACAGAAAATGCAGAAGAACATATATGGAGAGATAAGATAATGTGTAGATAGAGGTGGAGATTGGAGACAAAAGGCTACTAGCCAAGGAATACCAGCAGTAACCACAAACTGGAAGAAATCAGGAACCAGTTCTCCCCTAGGGCCATGAGAGGGAATACTGGCTTGTTGAAATCTTGATTTGGTTTCAGTGTTATTGATGTTGGGACTTTTGGTCCCCAAGCTGTGAGATTATAAAATGCTGTTCAAAAATCACATAAGTACATACAACAGCTACAGAAGACAACTGGAGAAGGAAATGATGCACTCATTTAAAATTTAGTATTACATGGTTTGAAGCTCCCTATTGACCAATGCTGGGCATAGGGCTAACTAATAGATGTGTGTATGTAAGTATACATTTGCAAATACATATGTTTAAATGTAAGCAAAATATTAGTATTGTCTGCTCTATCTATGTGGTTAAGGTTTTCTAGATCTTAGAGGCTGAAAGAAGGAAACTTTTGAGAGACAAGACCTAGATAGAAAGCAATTCTGATCTATAATTAAGAAAGTATGGACATGAATTTGAAATTACTAGAACAATCATCAGACATTGGGATTTCTCAGCAGGGTGGGTAATGATCAGAAAAATGGACCAAGAAATGTTGTCAAAAAAATAAAACATTTTTGTTAATGTTGTGCTTGCACAGCATTTCATGTTCATTGGTAGATGACTACCTTTGTTCAGGCAGATACCTAGTAAGCACATAATGAGAATCAAGACCAGATATGTGGGCACTTGTTAATAAAGTGTAGTAAGTAAAGGACCACAAAGACTGGCACTCATGACTAAATAGCCCTTCTTTGAGCTTTGAGACAATACTTCTTGAAAGACTCTTTTGAACTGGGGACAATGCTATTTCTGCTACTATTTTTAGTATGCAGGAGATGAGAACCCTTTCTCATCTGCTTGCCCAGAACTTTGTGTCTCTTTTCCTAAGCTATGGAAATAGTACATTTGTGTGTACATCTACTGCCTCACCAAGCTTTTCATGACTGAGAGCTTTCTTTCTAAGAGGCTGGAACACACCCAGCTTTGGCTATAAAGCAGAACAAAGACATTAAGCTTTCTTTCTTTAGAACTATGTTCTAGTCTGGCCTTTAGCATAAATTAGAGATGGCAAAGCTCCTGAAAAAGTTCTGGGTATTGGAAAGTGCAAAAGAGCTATGTTAACATTTCAAAGCCATCTGTGTATAAGCCTTAAATTCTTGTTATGTCATGTACAAAGGAGGTTGTTCACACGAGAGCATCCATGGAACTATTCCATGGTTCTGGAATCCTAAATAAAATTATGTAAGATTCAAACTTATCATTCTGGCATACTGGTTGTAAAGATTTACATGTACTTATGGTATCTATAGGGCCCTCTACTTTTGTGGTAAGCTAGGCCTTTCCAACTGGCAATATAACTTGCTAATTTTCTCACTCAGTTTATCATAAGCTTTTTATGCCTCTGTATCCCCGAGAAATGGCTGTGTTGTCATCACTGTGGTGCTGATGAAGGGGCTTTAGTCTTGCCATCATCTGTTTGGATATTTGATTTTGTCTAGCTTTTGAAGTTCGTAAAATTACAGCTTCCAACAATGTTTTAATTTTTCTCTAAGGAAATTGCAAAGAAAGACATAAAACTCCTGTTTGTTTGATTCTGTTCTGTATTACAGGCCTTCAAAGTTTAGCCTCCTTGGAACTTCAGGACTTCCCACTCTAGAAGATGAATGAATGGCTAATTGGGCCCCAGTCCATGGAGAAACACTGGCAAAATAGCAGTGCAAAACATTTCTTTTATTTGTAAAGGCAGTCAAAACATAGATGTCCTTCTAAAACAGCAGTGGAAAAGCATGTGTTAAAAAACCATAGTCCTCCATTTGTAAGTAATTTTGTTATGTATTTCCTAGAAGTGATTGTTCAGTTAAAGCTGTATTTCTAGAAAGAGGATCTGACAGAACGAAATAGACCACACTAGTAAAACCCTAGTGGGCTATATTGGCTCAAACAGGGTACATCAATAGAGAAGTAATGAGAAGTTATATTCCCTTTCACAAGATTTTACTAAGAAAATTTCAAATTTTCAGAAAAATAATGGAAGATATGTACAGTAAAATTTTCAAATGCCATTCCCTAAATTTTATGACTTTAATTTAGTTACATTATTATGTATCTTACCATTTACATCTCTCTCTTTGGGTAAGTCAATCAATGCAATTTATTAATTTACTTAAACATTAGCATACTTCACACCAGACAGTTTCTTATATCTATTGATAAGTGGGTTAATTTGCTTAGTTACATTTTTTAAAGAAAAAGTTATGTATAATAAATGCACAAGTCTTAGGTATATCATTCAATGAGAATGACGATTGCATGGCTATTTATGAAACAAATCATATAAAGACACAAAAAATGCCATTAATTCCTCAATTTATTTCTTTTTAAAATTTTATACTTGATGCTTTGAACACAACCAATATTCTGACCATTTCAACCATAGATTAATTTGCCTTTTGTTTTCAGGATTTCTTATGAAAAAAACTTTCTTTTGTCTGTTATCTTTTGTCTGCCTGGTCTGTTTTTAGTTTGGGATTATTATGAATAAATGTGTTATGAATGGTCCCATATACATTTTTTTCCTTAACAAAATAGATGGCAGAGTGTCTGTTATGAAAAAATTTCCATTTGCTTCTCATGTCCTATTCAAATACTTAAGAATCTGGTCGCTCAATATTCTGGCCAATAATTTTGTGTTAAAAGCCATGGATAAAATAAATCCTGATAAAGCTGTGAAGGAATAAGGCTTTGTTTGTTTGTGGAAGGCTTCATCTTAATTGTAGGAAGTCCCAGAGGAACTGGGTCTGGCTGGTAGCTTGTAAGGTGATGATTACTAGCACTATTATGACAGGCAGACAGGGCAGTTTTGAAAAGTAAGGAACTACAGAAAGACTGCTCATTTGAGAAAACAAAGTTTTCAAGTATTCTATTAAAAAAAACCAAAGAGCCCAAGAATGTGGTTATAATAATTTAGGCATAAACCAATAATAAATTAGAAGTAGGATAATTGGCATAGAAAATAAGGAAAAGGGGAAAAAGTTTTATAAAGGAGTAGGCTAAAGTATCTAGTGCTAACTAATGGAGGGGTAAATGAAAAGAGAAAACTCTGAAGTGCAGTGGCCTTCTCTTTACCTTTGTCTTTGTCTTATGTAGCTAGTGCTTAGCTCCTACCATCTCCTAGTCCATGTATTTTTGTTTGTTTGTTTGTTTTGTGTTTTGTCGGTCATGGGGCCTGAACTCTGGGTCTGGGCGCTGTCCCTCAGCTCTTCAGCTCAAGGCTAGTGCTCTACCACTGGAGCCACAGCGCCACTTCCGGCTTTTTCTGTTTATGTGGTGCTGAGGAATCGAACCCAGGCCCTCATGCTTGCAAGGCATGCACTCTACCGCTGAGCTACCTTCCCAGCCCTGTATTTTTTTTTTTTTGAAAACAAACACTCTGTCTTTTAATTACATTTCAGAGCTCTGAAGTTGAGGATTTTTTAAGGTAATATAGAAACTGGCAAATAATCTGTGACCATCAAGCCCATGTGAGATGTGGGAAAGGACAATGAACAAGATGATAATTGAGTTCTGCTAAATGCTAATGCAGGAATATTCAGCAGTGCTCTCCCCATCACCAATACCACCTGCTTCCTCCTCAGGATGATGGATCCAAGAAAAGAAACAGCTAAGACATCCGCTTGGAACCAAGAATTCCTGAAAGTTGAACAAAGAACACTCTTCAAACTTATTTTGGTGGTAAACCACATATCAAAGTTTCGCTGGAAGGTAATGTGCAAGTCATGTGATTCAGGGGGAAATTCCCAAAGAGATTGCTATTCCCAATATCCAGAAGCTCTTTAACTGAAGAGAAATACACCAAGTATGCAAATAGAGCTAGTGATCTGAAAAGAAGTGAAATGTGCCTATCACCCTGTAGCAATGGGGTTCCTTATAATGTTGGCTGCAGTAATGTGTTTATAATTGCTAATGTTGGGCCAATATTGGATTTGAAACCCATTGCTGAGTTTCTTCTAAGAAGAGCAAAAACTTCTTCATTCTTTTTCATTTTTTACTTTTTTTTATTATCTTTAAGTAGTTGTACAAAAGAGTTGCCACTCAACAAAGCAGCTTATTAATACAATGGATCTTGATCAATGCCACCCCTTTCAACATCTTCACCCACTTCTTTATTCTTCACTCCAAATAAAACCCAACTGTTGGTTTTCTTGTAGAAAGTAATGTTTGGGGCATTCCTTCTTTCCCTACACCAGTTTCTACTTAGTTTATGGTCCAGTTCACTTTAGTTAAGCTTTTAAAAGTTGACCTTGTAAATGCATAATTTGTGGGAAGCTTTTTGTAATAGAATTAACAAAATATTATCTTTATTCACGAGTTGGAAACTGGCAAATGTCTATGAAGTTAATGTTCCGAGTGGGGTTGTTAGATGTGTCCTTGCTTCTAGTGTCAAGAAGTGCTGCTGGTGTTGATTAGCTTGCATGTAGCAGAGCTCTCTTAGCTGGATCTGAGGACTTTGAATATATTGCCTGGAGTCTCCATTACTTAACCAGTTTGTGGTGTTTGGAGAGAACTGTAACCAGACAATTTGTTAATTAAGAAAGGCAATTAAAAAATTCTGAAGTGGATATTGAGAAATGGAGTTACCATTAATACATGAAGGCAAAAATATAAAAGATAGGTTTGGTGGTTATCTGGTTATTGGTTATGTGTATCCATAGATCAGTACAATAGCCATTTTCTTTGAGAGGCTGAAGAACAACATTGGAATTAGATAAACATCAACTGTGTGGAGATGATCTCCATAATTTACACAAATTGGCTTAGAATGAACAGTTTTTTCACCCATTGCTTTAGGGGAAACCAGCAAGAATTCACCTAAAAAGTCCACCTGCACAGACTGATTTCTTCGCAATGCTCTAGTATTTTCACCTTCTGTCTTCCTTAAATGCTTTTCTCTGACTGCCCTACCTGGTGACATAACTTACTAGACACAGTTGAAACATTGCCTTCTCTGTGTGCTCTCTGATGACTGCTGTAGCATCGCATACTCATCCTTGCACTAGACTTTACCATGTGTCCCAGAAAAGGAGTATCTAGCTCACAAAATTAGGACAAATAATTTAAAGGAGTTCTATAAGTTACTTACTATATGACTAGCATGTAGAGACTGTAATTGTGGGCTATTCTTCTCTCTTTGTCTTTGTTAGCTTTGTCAATGAAAAAAAAAGATGTTAGGGGAAAAAAGCCAGGAAATTTGGAATTTTCATTATGTAACTTCAAACAAGGGTGTTAGTTATCTTCCCATTACTGTACCAAAGTATCTGAGATTTTAGAGGGTTCAGCCCACTGCCAGTAGGTGCCATTGATTTGGGGCTTGAAGGAAGTCAGAGTATCATGGCCAGAACATGGAATGCAGCTGCAGTTGGGAAGCAAAAGAGAGAACAAGAGGGACTATGGCTCTACTATCCCCTTCAAAAGTGCGCCTTTGCTTGAGCAGAAGACTACTCTTAAAGGTTTTACAACCTCCACATAGTCCTGTGGGCTGGGCACCACTTTTTTCCAGCACTTTTATCCAGACCATAAGCAACAAGTTAAATCATTCTCCACAGCTTCAGTTTTACCATGCATAAAATGAGATTAATGAAACCTTCACACAGTGTGCAGAGAGGTTTAAGTGAATTAATATAAAGTTAACTTGTAAATTATATGTGCAAGGCAGTCTATTTGGAGAAGATTTTGATAGTAGTTAAAAATAACCTTTCTTTTTCTTTTAAAATTCTGCCAAAATGGGATGAAAAAAAACCTTAAACAATGTTTTTGTTTTTTTTAGTGAAATGGTCCAGTGGAGAAAACCAAAATGATGGATTCTCAAAAAGTTCCTGGATGCTTTCTTCAACATGAAGTATCTTCAACATGGAGTGTTTACCTCATTTCTTCCATGTGGCAGTTCATAGTTATAAATACAGTATCAAGAGGCAAAAAAAAAGAATTAGTCAACATTAGCCTAATGAAAAGCAACAACTTGTTCATTAAAATAAGTATTGGACCTAGCCTGTTTATAGGCCAAATTTCATAAATAACAAACATATCAAATGTACTTTTTACACTAATTTTACAATATTGTAGGATGTTTTAATGGTGGGTGAAAACGAAAACTCATTTAACTTTGTATTTTCATTGCATTGAAGAGTTAACTTATAAAAAATGATAGACACATCACATCAACAGTATGGAAATAAGCCGAGTACTGGTTGCCCATACTTGTAATTCTAGCTATTCAGGAGGCTGAGATCTGAGAATAGAGGTTTGAAGCCAGCCTGAGCAGGAAAGGCCAGGACCAGTTAACCACCTGGAAAACTAGAAGGGAAGCTATGGCTCAAAGTGGTAGAGCAGTAGTACCCTTGAATAAAAAAGTTCAGAGACAGCACCCAGGCTCTGAGTTCAAGCCCTGTACTAGACAAAAAAAAGAGAATGTGGAAATAAGTTAGTGAATTTGTATTTGAAAGGGCTGGCAACTGAATATTTATTTGCACATTTTTCTTTTAAAAATGAATTGATAGAACTATGATGCTCAATTTGTGCTAGTTTTTGTGAAAAATATGTTCTCAAATTATAGTTCATTAAAACTCATTTATGTAAGTTGCATAAAGTCATATTGACAATATTTTGGCTTAAAATTCATATTTATAAATGGAGGGACAAATGCCAATAAATGCAGAAATGGTATCCATTAGACATTACGTTGAAAATGAAACATGCAACTTATGGGTAGGTACAGAGTGGGAAAACTGGGAGAGAGCAAGGGAAGGGGTGACTTTGTCCAACAGGAAATGTACTCATTACCTGACTTATGTAACTATAACCTTTCTGTATAACACCTTCAATATAATAAAAAATAAAAATTTAAAAATGAAGACACATGACAGTAAAAAAGAAGTGATTGCAGTGTGAAATTTAAAAATAGTTTTCTTAACTTTACACTGAACAGGTACCACACAGGTTCTGCTTCAAAATGCATTGGTAGAGTTCTCTGAGTACTTACCTAATATATGGCATTCTTCTTTGCCCTGTCTAGAACAGGTGCTGCTAATCTAAATACTTTGGAAGGAGGAAAACTGTCCATATTGATTACATATGGTTACAAATGGGATCTGGGAAACTTTGTCATTCAAGGAGTGCCGGTCTCCACCCTAGCCTTTGTCTCTGTCTCCTTATGTGGATCCCTTCCCTGCAGCTCCATTCCTCTGTTAGTCTGTTGTACACTGCACAGATGTTTCTCCTATTGCTGCTACATGGTGATTTTTCAAGCAGCTTCATAGACAGATATTTCCAGATGTGTCCCCCTCATTTCTCTGGATAGACCTTTTCTCCTTACAAAGAGCAGATCACACTGCTGCTCAGCTTTTGATCTATTGACTATAGAAAAAACAAACAGTACTCCATTGATGTTGTGTTTTGGGGGGCCTTTGGCAATAGCACTCACAGTAAGTGTCCTTTTCACTCTTTGAAACACTACTGGCAGATGTTTTCCATGGACTTCTCCACCCAACAGTTTCTATTCTCACCCCAGACTCTGCTTCCAGGGGAAAGATGTAGTAATGTAGTGTAGTCTCTGTTCTCCATTTCCATTTATTTAGTGCTATCTTTATTTGCACTTTGAGGTTAAGAGTAAAATGTAGCTTTTTACCAAATCATGATTCATTAAGCGATCTCGATAATTTTAGGTAATAGATACAAAAGAGAAACTTTAGTGCCATTTATATGGCATTTTTTTCTGTACATTATTTTAGAGGGAAAATTATGAGCCTGGATTATCTTAGTACTCCAGTTTTTCTCCATTTATATGCATAGAGACACATCTCATTTGTTCATATTAGTTAGCACCTGGCAATTGAAGACTGGGCAAATGACTGACACTGGAGATACAGAGCCAAAAGAAGTAGAAGTTCTGGATTATGGAAGCTTACAGCTTACTTGTGAAGATCATAATGAGATCTGTGAGGACAGGGTAAGCATTTGGTAGCAGTCTCTATAGATTTCAGACAGGATAAAAGAAGAAACAGTGGGATGAGGCACATAGAGACTCCTTAAACAACTTTTAAGACTTCAACTAAATTTATGACAGAAAATGAATTGTTAGTGATTTAGAAGAGCCTTTTGTGTTATATGAACAATAGACATTTTATAAAACAATACTAGCCAAGGGCATGTTTTTATTAGCACTTTGAAATAGACAGCCAAGGAACATTTGGAATTATAATATTTTATAGAGAAAACAAAAATAAAATAGGCTATTATTCACAGAGGATGCTTTGATTCTAAATATTAGATAAACCAAAATATAACTTTCCTCTCGCCAATTCCATTACCCCCTAGAACATAGTAGAATAAATGGAATAATTAATGTACAGTGAAATCGTCTTGGAAAAATGGCTCCCAGTTCCTCAATTATTTCTACTTTGAAAATTTCATTTTGAAGATGTTTAATAGTTAAGCAAGCCCACTAGAATTCAGGGAGAACATACCTTTGCATGGGTCAGTAGTATTGGGTTTAGGTGAAGAGAAAATAAGTAGAATCATCAAAATAGGGAGATCTAGTAACTGAACTCAGGGCTTGGTATTTCACTCTGCTCTGCAGGCGAATTTAGAATAAAATGATTCTCAGATTAGAAGCAAGCCATGTATGAGAGTCCTGTGGTGATTTGAACACAATGAAAATATCTTAAATTAGGCCCTCTAAGTCCAGCCCCCATACTGTCTCTAGCTGTGAGCCTGGATTTACACAGACTTTGGACTCTAACCTTTGAATGTAATGGCTGAGTATTATTTATAGCATATCCATCTTCTAGCAACAAAAACATACAGATAACACTTTCAACATTAGTTATTAATTTCTCTTAAATTGAAAAGATCAGATAGAGATGAGTGGCTCAGGTAGACATCTGTTTTCTTCTAACGTGTTGTGGTTAGTTCCTCAAACTGGTATCATCCAATTTATCAATGAAATTATACAAAATATGTATAATGTATTTCCATTTTTGACTTATTGACAATTTTTTTTGTCAGTCATGGTGCTTGAACTATAGGCCTGGGCATTGTCTCTCAGCTTTTAAGCTCAAGGCTAATGCTCTACCACTTGAACCACAGTGCCACTTTCGGTTTTCTGGTGGTTGATTGGAGATAAGAGATTCACAGACTTTCCTGACCGGGCAGGCTTTGAACTGTGATCCTCAGATCTCAGCCTCCTTAGTAGCTAGGATTACAGGTGTGAGCCACCAGTGCCCAGCTGACACATAATTTTCTATAGGGCTATATCTAGCAGTAAAGGAGAGTAGAAATTAAATCTGTAGCATGCATAAAAT
The DNA here is from genome assembly GCF_000151885.1 of Dipodomys ordii. Classification (NCBI taxonomy): domain Eukaryota; kingdom Metazoa; phylum Chordata; class Mammalia; order Rodentia; family Heteromyidae; genus Dipodomys; species Dipodomys ordii. The sequence continues at coordinate 1,611,595 of NW_012267313.1, read as the reverse complement.
TCTCATCTCTCACAAGAATTCTACTTGTAGTGAATGAAAGCAAAAGGAAAGATCAGGTAGACAATAGCTTATAACAAACTACCCAATGGGTTTTCATTATAGTTGAAAGAAATGTCTAAGAATGAGGAGACAGATTTTAATAATCAGAGACTAGCACAGGGGATTTTTTTGAAAACCCTTTTCACTGTATAACTCTTTCAGTGTTATTTCTTTCTTTGCTTTCTTATAGACAGTGAAAACCATGTGAAGTAAAACATAAGGATGGCTCAACATCAAGTGTTGATCCCAGTAATGTAAACTATGGACTTTGGGTGATTATGTTGTGTCAATGTAGGTTTATCAGTTGTAACAAATGTACTTCCCTTGGGAGAGATGTTGTAACTGAAGACTGTGCATGTGTGGGAGAAGGAGGCTTATGAGAAATCTCTACTTTCCTAATTTTGCTGTGAACCTAAAATTGCTTTAAAAAATAAACTGTAAGAAAAGTACAAGACTATTCCCATGTAAAAACATGAAATTAAGGAGGAACCAAAGTTCTAGTCAGTGCTTGTAGTTGAATTATATAATTGTTCATCAATATTTTCTTCTTTTCCTTGAGGAAAGATTATATTTTTCTTGCTTTACCAGATGATTTTTCGGGGGAGGGGGAAGAAGTAAATAAAGAAAGCCTAATACTCTTCTTGCCTTGCCCAAACTAAAGCTTTAAGAAGTTATTTCATTTTTATTATATAGATTATGTCAAGGAAAGAGTTCATTTAATTTTGAATAATGGAAGTCTGCTATTTGGTACTGTTTTTTCCTTCTACTACAATGACTGGAATGTTGTAGAGAGAAGTTACTTGTTCGGAATGAGTTGTAGACCAAGGACTAAGACAATGCATGCTGTATGGACAGACAAAGTGAACACAGAACGAACCTTCGAAGTTGTGGCTGCTATTACAGCATTACTAACTTCTCCTTGGCTGATGTAGCAGACAACAAATATGAGTATATTACCCTAGTACTTGGGCACCAAGGAGGGGATAAATGGATAATTAGGGATTTTATTCATGAGGAGATACTCTGTCTATATTTCACTCATCAGGACACTCCTATTCCATATTGATCATTCTCTAAGCATAATTTTTTTTGGTAAGAAAATATCAAGTTTTGATATTTATCTTATTAGGTAGTTTTAGCTTATATACATATTTCATATAGGCTTTTTTATGATAATTCTTGTACATTTCAACTACCACAATTCTCAGTTCACTTGTATTTCCTAAATATAAAATCATTAAGATTTAGACCAGTGTTTATTATGAGTATATATTATTTTATTGTGTAGGTTGAATATCTTTAATCTGAAAAATCTAAAATTCTAAATATTTTTCACCAGAATTCTGAAATTATTTGAATGTTAACATGGTGTCAAAATAGAGCATTCCATCATGTGATAATAGTCAAAACAGGCATACAGAAAACATTCTATAATTTTATTTCAGGCTACATATATTATAAGGCATGAAAATAAATAAAGTTTAGTTTATACCTCATCCCTTTCCAAGATAGCTTACCGTGTATTTCAATATTAAAAAATCCCAGAGTTCCAAAATCCCAACTATTTCTTGGCACAAACAGTTTGGATTATGGATGCTCAGCTTCTGCTAGTATATACTACTTGCCTTATTGTGAAGGTGATAAACAGAAGGGTTACAGTTGCACAAGTCAGGTATTGAGTATATTTCTTTTTAAACAGTGTACCTTTTTTGTTATTTTTCCCTAGTTTTTTTTTCCATCCTAACCCCTTCCCTCACAGTTGTATTGTTCATTTCCAACTTAATGTCTTAGTGTTTAGTATCACTGGTGAATTAATTCATCTATTGTCCCTCTGTTTCTGGGCTTTCCCTTCTCCCCAAATCAGACAAACTAACATACAAGAAAAAGGGTATAGAAATAAAAAAACAGCAACAGAGGGAAAGCAGAAATAAAAAGAGCCACAAAAGTAAAATAGAAAAACCAGGCCACATTAAAGCTACCAGCACATCCATGTTCATTGCCATATTGTTTACCATAGCTAAGATATGGAATCAATCCAGATGCCCCTCTGTGGATGAATGGATCAAGAAAATGTGGTATATATACACAGTGGAAGTATATGCTTCCATCAGAATGAATGACATTGTCCCATTCATAAGGAAATGGAAAGAATTGGAAAAACATAATAAATGAAGTAAACCAGACTCAAAGATACATAGGTTGCGTGGTCTCCTTCATTTGTAATAATTACAATGTGCTTATAAATCTACAAGTAAACCCAATGGATAGTAAAAGACAAAAAATTAAACTTGGGTACGTGTAACAGGACTCTAAATATTTGCACTCTAAGCCAAAGAAGGCTATTCTTAGGAGAGGATCACAAGGGCTCAATTTCCATGTGCATGTATGATCATGTAAAATGATGTTAATGGAAACAATCTCTATACTTTTTGAACTACATTTTGCTGTGATCCTGATATCATGTGGACAATCTTGCCCTTTTTATTATGACATAGTTTAAGCATAAATCCATTAAGCATTAGTACTTTGGATACTTTATACTTTTACATTACTTATTTGATGTGGTATATCTTGATATAAGTGAATGAGTTATTTCGTTCATTTATGTTGGAGATTTTCCTTTCTCAACATTAAGAGCAGAACTAATAATACTATTTATTTCTTCTGAAATTATGGAGGAAACATTCTTAAAATCATGCAAAGTGGTAAATTCTGTTATTGTGCATATCTACAGACTCTGAATAAACTCTGTACTTTCAAATATTTTGGAGACCTTGGGAAAAGTAATGTAAGCCACTGATTTTATTTCCCTGTTGAATAATTTTGTGGAAAGGGTAGAACTTGTAGAAAGAAGCAAACATTCATATTTACAGCAAATTTTGTCTCATTCAGTTTTATACTTGGACAATTTGATTCAAGGAGAGATGCAGTCCTTTGTAATTTATATTGTCTTTATTAAAAAGAGTTCTTCTAAAAGGGTTTATAAGTTGCAAGTAACAGTACTGATTATAGTAAACTACAATTAAGCTTACAGTAAGCAACTGGGATTCTTCAACAACTCTTTTTTAATAACAGTGGACTGCTAATTTTAAATTGCTGTATTTAAATACCTTGTATCCTAAATTAATGAAATTTTAATCTGAGACATTAGCAGCCTTTGAAATTTTCCAAATCAACTAGCAACTATGTCTCTATAGTCATATTTCATTCATTTGATCTTTTCAAAAATAAGACAACCAGAGACAAATCATATCTTTTAATACATTGCTATTTATATTTATATAGCAAGAGGTTGGGATTTATATAGCAAGGTTAATGACTTGCAATGATTGAGGAAATCTCATATGATATAGAATTGTCTCATTCCACATAGCTTTTGACTATTCTTTTAGGCAATAAAATAAGTGAAAAAGCAATTTGGAAATAGTTGAGTCATAATGCAATCATTGAATCATAGATACAAGAATTTTGCAACATCTTTATATATAGTCATCCCTCAATCTTCCTGGTGGATTGGGTTTAGGCCCTAGTGTGGATACTAAAATCTACAGCTGCTCAAGTCCTTTATATAAAAAAAAGAAAAGCATTTACATATAACTTTTATGAACAGTCTACCTTATCCTTTAAGTCACCTAGAGATTGCTAACAGTATCTAATAACAAGAAAAATTCCGTACACACTGTTATTTTGTGATATGATTTAAAGAACAGTGATAAGAAAAATTTTCTAGCCAGCACTGGTGGCTCATGCCTGTAAGCCTAGCTACTCAGGAGACTGAGATCTGAGAATCACGGTTCAAAGCCAGCCTGGGCAGGAAAGTCTGTGAGACTCTTACCTCCAATAAACCACTAGAAAAAACTGGAAGGGGTGCTGTGGCTCAAGCGGTAGAGCGCTCGCCTTGAGCTGAAGAGCGCAGGGACAGCGCCCAGGCCCAGAGTTCAAGCCCCATGACTGACACAAAAAAGAAAAAGGAAAAAAGAAAAATTTTCTATACACATTCCATATAGATGCCAATTTTTCCCAATACTTTTTATTGCATCCATAGTTGTTGAAATTTCAAGTGTGAAACCCATGGGTATGAAAAGCTGACAACACATTAAATTTTTCAGTAATCTTTTAAGATTTAAGTTGCTATACCATTTTGAAAAATTACACTACCTCTAGCACTGCCATGTTGCTACTTGAAAGGCCACTACATCATATCTATTCTCTGCTTGCTTTGTTTGTTTAACTTCATGCCAAAGACATACAGACAGACAGAGAGACACACAGACTTATATTGCTAAGGGTTTTATTTAACAACAAACACAAAGAATAATGTTAATAACATTCACTTGACAGTCTGTAATTGGATTTCGCAGTTCTGCTCACACATTAAAAGTTAAAATGTCCTCTGACAACAAACTGTTTTATAAATACTTTAAAAGGAAGTCATAAGACTAAATGAACAGTTTACAGAGAAACAGAATAGTACATCAATAAAGGTACAGAATACTTTTTCTTTATTTTGACAGGATGTAATTTGGTCTTTCTCATTTCATATTTTCTCCTTTGATTTATAATACATAATTAAGTTTAATTGGTTAATATTTCTCTAATTCTTTTATCCTAATTTAACCAGTATCAATGTTTAATTTTCCTTTATTTCTTTTGTATAATGGTTTTTTATTTTCCATTGCTTATTTTTTTTCTGGTCCTGGGGCTTGAACTCAGGGCCTAGGCTCTGTCTTTGACCTTCTCTGTGTTCAAGGCCAGCACTCTTTCAGCCACAGCACCACTTCTGTCTTTTTCTGAGTAGTTTACTGGAGATAAGGGTCTCAGGGACTTTTCTGCCCAGACTGGCTTTGAACTCTGATCCTCAGATCTCAGCCTCATAAGTAACTAGCATTACAGCAACCAGTGTCCATTGAATTATTATTGCAAATAGGAAAGGAAATTATTACAAATTTCCTGTTTTAAGTTGGTAGGTCTGATGGCTTTGAGGACTCCTCTTCTAAGTATTCCAAATAGTAGAAGACATGATACAATGCTGTCCTTTCCCTTCTCATCTCCCTGTCCTCCTTCCCTTCCTTTCTTCTCATATTCAATATGTACAGCTATTCTGCGATTTATTAAATTTCACCATAATTGGCATAGTTGCAATAGAAATGGGGAATATTCATTCCTGGCCAATAAAATTCTTACTTCCAGTGGAAATTAAATATGTTCACATAAATAGTTAAAATTGCAACTCATTTCAAGGGGAGAGACACAGAAGAGAAGAGATGGTATGGCTATGTGTATGCAATAACTAATTAGTATTAAATATATATAATATGTAATGGGTATCTGCATAGCTAATCTTAAATTTCTAAAATAGGGACATTTTTGTGTGTCCTGTGGTAAAATTACTTTTTATGTCTTGAACTTATAATCTCTCCTTTTATTTGACCAGAGACTTCCACAGAATAGATTATGGAGAAAAATTTAAAGCTAGAGTTTTGTACATGTACTAAATTTATATGAGTATAAATCTTAATACATACCAAGTAGTTCACTTATTAAGCATATGGTCCTTTCATATTTTTTAGATATTACTTGACCCATTTTGTAGAGCACAATTATAAACTAATCTCAAGGTAAAATAATAATCCATGGGTTGCATTTCTAGAGTTATCTAGATTTTTTTTGGGGGGGGTCCAGTCATGGGGCCTGAACTCTGGGCCTGGGCACTGTCCCTCAGCTCTTCAGCTCAAAGTTAGTGCTCTACCACTTGAGCCACAGTGCCACTTCCAGCTTTTTTCTTTTTGCTTATATGGTGCTGAGGAATCGAACCCAGGACCTCATGCATGCAAGGCAAGCACTCTACCATTGAGCCACCTTCACAGCCCTGGATTTTTTAAAAATCAGTGTGGGCCTGAATTCTGGGGCTGGGAGCTGTCCCTGAGCTCTTCAGTTCAAGACCAGCTCTCTACCACTTGAGCCACAGCACCACTTCCAGTTTTCTGGTGATTAGCAGGAGATCAGAGTGTAACAGACTTTCCTGCCCAGGCTGGCTTTGAACCGTGGTCCTCAGATCTCAGCCTCCTGAGTAGATAGGATTACACGCATGAGACACTGGTGCTCTGCTTGATCTGGAATTTTTTAAATGATGTTTACTATTGTCATGTTGTATATTTTGCCAATCCCAAACATGCAAATGGATGCAAGTCAGATATTTTCTAAGTGGCCAAATAAGTAGAACAGTGTTCTACCTCATCATTGTTTGTTCATAATTTTCTTTTTCTATTTTTCTTTTATTGCCATATATTCTTCTTTATTTTGTTTCTTCCTTTCATTTAGCCATGTCCTTCTACCATGCATGCCAATATTTTCCAGACAAAATTAAAAGACTACAATATAATCCACATGGCACATTAAATTGTATGAATCAGTAGGTTTTTAGCATATTTGCAAAGCTGCTCAGACACAGCTACTAATTGCAGAACATTTCATTCCCATTCACAAAAAGTTCTGCTGTTCTTTTGCAGTCACTCTTCATCTCCTCTGAATCCAAGTTCCTGGCAACCATTATTTTATTTTATGATGCTATGAATTTGACTATTTTGAATGCTTAATATAAATGCAATTGTGCAAATTGTTAGCCTCTGTGTCTGGCTTCTTTTACTTAGCATAGTTTGTTCAGTGATTATTTACATGTGAAGTGTACCAATACTTGGTTCATCTTTGTGGGTAAATAATATTCTATTGCAGGAAGAGATTGCATTTTGTTTAGCCATTCTTCATGTGATAGAATTTCAAGTTGTTTTTACCTTGTTAAATAAAATATGAATAATGCTGATATGACTATTCAGGTACCAGCTTTTGTGGGAATATGTATTCAGCTTTCATTGATACATACATAAGAGAATAACTACTAGATTATGTAGTCATTTTTCACTTCAGTTTCTTGCATGAATGCCAAACTGTTTGCCAAAGTGACTGGAACATTTTACATCTTCCCTGGCACCCTGTGAGGTTTCCCAATTGCCTACATGCTTGCTAGGACCTGTTATTTTTTTTCCAAAATGCTTTAAAAATATCTTATCTTTAAGTAGTTGTACAAGGGAATCACCAGTTATTGAAGCACTTTAGGGATACAGTGCATCTTGATCAATGTCATCCTTTCAACATTCTCATTCATCCCTCCAAATCTACCCTTTCTTGTACTTATCTACAGTTTAGGTTATGTATTTATTTATTTCTGTTTATGTGGTGTTGAGGAATTAGACCCAGGACCTCATGCATGCAAGGAAAGCATTCTACCATGGAGCCACCTACCCAGCCAAGTGTTTAGTATTTTTAAATTAATAATCATCTATGTGACACTGTGGTTTTGAATGATGTTGTTAATGACTAATGATAATTGAACATCTAGTGTGCTTATTAGCCACAGAAATGTCTTCTTTAGAAGAATGTTTACTTTGCTTGTTTTTAATTTGTCTTTTTACCTTCTGTTTTTGATATCTGGTAGCTATATATATATATATATATAATAGGTCTTATTTTATATATATATAAAGCTGGCAAACATATTCTTCCATATTTTGAGTGTCTATAGCTTCATTTATACTATCCTTTTATGTAAGAAGTGTTTTTTGTTTGTTTGTTTGTTTTTGTTGGTTGTGGGGATTGAACTCTGGGCCTGGGCACTGTCCCTCAGCTCAAGGCTCTACCACTTGAGCCACAGCACCACTTCCAGTTTTCTGGGTGGTTTATTGGAGACAAGAGTCTAACAGACTTTTCTTGCCCAGGCTGGGTTTGAGCTATGATCCTCAGATCTCAGCCTCCTGAGTATCTAGGATTACAGGTGTGAGCCACCAGCGCCCGGCATGTAGGAAGTTTTTAACTTTTGATACAAGCTGTCATGATTAATATTGGTGTGTAACTGACTGAATTAAAGGACACCAGATAAATGATGAAGCATTAACTCAGAGTGTGTCTGTCAGGGTGTTTTCCGAGAGACTGGTTTGTCAGTTGATGGTCTGAGATGGGGGAAAATACACCCTGAAGGTGGGTGGCACCACAAACAGCCAAGGACCAGGATAGAACAAAGCAGATTGTCTGTGTCTGCTGGAACTAGGAAGCTTTTCTTTTTATTCCCTTGACATCAGAACTGCAGCTTGTCTGGCCTGTGGACTCTGGAACATGTACCAGCAAGCTCTTGCTATACCCCTATACACCTCAAACTGTGCCACAGAGTCTACACCCGTGAACTTGCAGACTTCAGATTTGGAAAAAGCTCTGCTATGGACTTCCTGATACTCCAGCCTTTAGATTGTCATGGGACTTAGCTTTTCTAATTGTGTGAGCCAATTTCTCTTGTAGTCCTCACTCATCCACCTATCCATATACCCATTCAACCACCCAACTATCCATCTACATACACGGCTATATCCAATTAATTTATTGTTCTAAAGAACTCTGAGTAATTAAAAATCTGATGTATCTATTTTTTGTTATTTGAGTTATTTTGTGTCTAAGAAACTGTTGACTAATTCAGTTGCAAAGCATTACAACTACATTTTATTTTAAATGTTCTCTGGTTTTAGCACTTACATTTAAGTTTGTGTCCTTTTGGTATTAATTTTCTCATGTAGTGTTGGGTAGAAGTCCAAATTTATTCTTTTCATTTGTATCTCTCTATATACTGGAGACATTCAATTTTTTTCTTGTGATCATCATTTTCTGTATTGTATAACTTTCAGTAGTTTTTGTTTTTCTTCACTTTCATTCAATAATAGTTTGTACTTTCATGATTTTCTTTGTTTCATTGATCATACAGGAATGTGTTTAATTTTTGTGCACATATGTGAATTTCTTCAGTTTCTTTATAATGCCAACCTCAATTTTTATTCTCTGATGGTTAATATGCTTACTTTTTTGTACAACCTCGATGTTTTTGCATTTAATCAGACTTAATGAATATCTCAGCATATGGTAGGTGCCAGAAAATGTTCTATGAGTATTTGAGAAGAATGTGTGATCTGCTGCTCCAAGTAACTTATGCTATAGATGTATGTTAGTTCTAGTTGGCTTATAGTGTTTTCCAACTCATCAGTTTTATTTTATTCATTCTCAGCCTTCCATCATTTTAACTAGCATTGATTGATCTATTTCTACATTTAGTTCAGTCACTTTTTGTCTCATAATTTGTTGGGAACATTTTCTAAGCTTATATTTACCTTAATTTTTATATCTTCTTGATATCTTTAAGTTTTGGTAATTATTATTGCTTAAAATCTGTTTTGTCTGTTATTAATGCAGTCATTCTATTGTTGCTTTGGTTAATGTTTACAAAGAATAAATTTTTCTATCCTATGTTTTCAGTCTATTTGTGATGTTGAGTCTAGAGTGAGTCTTTTGTTAACAGAATAGAGCTCTATGCTCAAGTTATTTTTCTTCCTCTGTCCCATTCTCAATTCCTTTTTCTGTCCTTCTTCTCTCGCTTCATTTCTATTTCCCTTTATTTCTTTTTCTTTTTCTCCAGTTTGTCAATCTCTTAGTTTTGTTCAGAAAATTTAACCCATTTACATTTAGTCTAATTACTGATATAAAAGAATTTATATTTTGTCCTTTTATTACTCACTTTTTATATTTGTTAATATGGTTAGCCACCATCCTTCTACTACTTCCTTCTTTTGTGTTATTAGATATCACTTCAATTCCCTGTTTAGCAAACACTGTGTTGTTAGTTTATTTTATGATGGCTAATTTGGATCATTCTATAAATCTTAGTTTTGTTTTGAAACCAAGGTTTTGCCTTGAATTATTTCAACCTTCTGGGATGTGGGGAGAAGCCATTATACATTACTTTGCAGCAGACTTTAATCTAAACAATTTAGCTAGTAATATAAATTTAATTTTAACTTCATACAAACATTTTGGTCCTGTATAGATGTTTTTCTCTTCTTTTATAACATTATAGTTATATATACATTGATGTAAATATATAATTATTTAATTTTCAGTTTTTAAATCAGTTAGAAAAAAATAGAGACATATCAGTAGAAAATGTATTTTTATTGTCATCTAGAGTTTTATTATAGCTAATATCTTTATTTTATTTTTTATTATTTTGGTAGTACTACAGTTTGAACTCATGTCTTATACTTGTTTTATAGTTACTTTACTTGTTCTCTTTAATTCTACACATGAATTCAAATTGTGGTTTAGAGGTAGAATTAAAAACAAACCTGAGACATAAATAAAACAACTTGAAGTATAATTAAAACAAAAAATTATGTTTCCATTATGTATGACTTCATTAACCTCAATGTTTAAATTTAATCAAAATCAAAATTTAATCAATATCTGATATATCTTTTTAAAAATTGTTGTAAATTATTATGTGTGCCTTGTTGATCTCTTTATATAAAAAGATTACACTCAGAAAAATTTAAAACAAATGAGTAATTTGTATGCTAAAGTATTAATGTCTATATGTACTGGAAACAATGGCTATTTTAAAATTAAAAAAGATAATTTTCTTTGTTTTCTAAATTGTTATTTGATTATATAGCTCTTTTTGAAAGTAAAATGCTTAATTTGTCTAGTCATTGATTTCTTACTCTTCAATAAGCTGGTAATAGGAGAATAAGTGAACAAAATAATGAAAAGAATTTGTTCTGGTGATTCAGAGGAGGCTCTTAATTGATTTTCTAGCCAGGATCCAACTAGTGTATAAGCTCTTTAATGCTTATTTGTATAGGCTGAAAGCTACAGATGTGCATACCATATTTATTGTTCCAGGTATGAGTCAATGACTTAATAATTCAGTCAATGAATGTGTGATTAGACTAGTAAGATTGTGTTCAATTTATACCTTGCTTCTTCTAGAGCTGCCTAGGAGAAATTGCTCATAAGAACTGCATTTAAGATGCCTTGGTTTCAATCTTGGAATGAATGATTTATTGTTTGTGAAAGGGTATGAGATACTGGGTGAAAAGTCTTGTGTAAATATCAAATATTATTTTATTCATTGTGACGTTTAGAATGATCTGAAAGACTCATAACATATAGTGATTGCCAAAAGCAACTGACAAACCTAGTTAGTTTGGTGTATTTGCTTTTAACAAATAAAAGTGAAATTGGAAGTTAAATTCATATTCAAACTTATTCTGTACAAGCTGAGACTTACCAGACTTACCAAGCCAAGTGAATAATATTTACTTTCATTTAAAAATTATATAATCCAACCATAGAATGTTTACATAAGAGTATTAAATATAACTATTATTAATTTATACCATGGAGCTATGATTAATGTTTTTTCTGACCCAAGTCTTTATTTTTTTTTCCCTCTCTTTTTCTCAAACATGTTTGGCATTTAGAAGTTTTAAAGTAATTTCCCCTTTTGGCTTCACCTGGGGTCTCTGCTGTCCCAGAACCTCCTTCTGACCTCAGTGTTGTGTTTTCATTTAAAATAGGGCATGTCTATAAATGTCAGCAATACAGGGCAATTAGAAGTTTGAAAAGGTCTGTAACATAAACCAGCATTATAGTGAAATGGATATTGCCTTAAGCTGCCTGCAATTCACTTGCTGTTGGAAAGACAATATCCTGCCATTCTCCCATGGTGGCCTTCAATTGAACACATTTGGCTGAGGATTGACCCATTATTAAGATAACTCTCTGACTGACTTGAAACAATGAAGAAACACAGAGCAAGTGAAGCCAGCACATTGGGCTGGTAGTTAGCCAGCACTGGGCAGAAATGTGACACTGGATTAGACTTTAATAGCTGTCTGTGGTGCTATCTGTGAAATCCAATACTGTCCTGATTCTCCAACTAACTGCATGGTAGGTTCTTCTTTTTTGGATTGCCCAAATTTTTCAAGGTTTTGTAGGAACGCCTATCTTTGTATGTAGGTGTGCTCCTGTGTTGTTGTATTTTTAATACCACCCTTATCATCACCACCGAGAAAATATCCAGCACACTGGTATTACTTTTATTTTGCTCATTTCTAGTTTCTCTGGTGCTAGCAATCTGAGCCACAAATTGTATTGGCAAGGTTAAAAAAAAGTGGAATATGGTTTTAGACAAGATGTATCATATTGTTTTAATTTATCCACGTCCAAAGATGTCCGACCTTTGTGAACTCAATGGTGCTTTCTTTCACTAGCTCTGAGGCCTTTTGACACATTGTCATTTGGATTATGGCTTGTCCACATGACCCAAGAGCAAATGTTCAAACAAGATAAGATTGCTGTTGGAAGTCTCTCCTGGGCTTCTAATTTTTTTCTGCCGTGTTCTGACTCTTGGAGGCTACCCAGCAAACACATCTGCCTTCCCAAATCTTTTATCATCAGGTCTCTGGATCATTGGATTTTTTGGTTTTGTTTTGTTCTGCTTTTCTTTTTAATTTTTAAAAAAATGTTCTATAAAGTTTGCTGGTAAGAAGAAGAAAAAAATCTTAAGGGAAGCCTTCAAAATTACCTGTTCTTTGGATGTCTGGGTGAATCGTTTAATTTGTCTGTGGTCAGGTGTTTCTCTGCTCCTAACTTTTAGTTTCCTAATAACATTTCATCTCATCGAACTCAGCTTTGTTAAACTCAAATGAAAAGCTGGAATAAAATGAAGGGATTTGATTGAGTGTAGAAGGGAAGCTTATATCATGGATCTGCTTGTGAAAATCAAGGTTCCTATGTAAACTCTAAGCTATCCTCTTGGCTGTCTTAGGAAAGAGTTTTTAAAAATCCTTGCTTTCAGCAGGCCTTTGAAGCTTTCCAGACTTGGAGGAAAGTTAAATAGACCGTGAAGCATGTAAGAAAGTATGACCAGGCCATAAGAATTGGGAGAAACTAGAATGGTTTACAAATGCTTTATCTCTCCTGCTGGAATAGCTGAGTGACATGGAAATGCCTGCATCATTTTGCTGGAGTTGGCTTGATGAGATGGATGCTGGAAGGCCTAAGCTGGTTTACATGGATATCTCTAGCAAACATGTAGATTCAGCAGTTCTCCACTAAGTTCACCACTTGATTTCAGATTCAAGGTAAGTGCTCGGCCGCTCACTTTCTTTGCTATTCACTATAAATAATAGTTTCTGGGCAAATACAGTATGGGCACAATGATTATAGTCATTTCAGTGTATAAACATTTCTCACTTAATGTAGGAACTGGCACGACATCTGGAGCAAAACCTTTAATATTACTACACCACTGAGATCAAAGAAAGCCCTACAACACTACGATTGTTGCTACCTAACTCTCCCTGCTTTCCTTGTCAGTTTGCTTCTGTAGTTTCCTCTACCCTTGTATATATGGCCCATCAGCTCCTATTTTAAGCCTTCATAATAGAGACCCCAAAATGTTATTCATCTTTTGCAAATTCCAAAACCACCTTTGTTTTCCTCTTCACTATCACATGAGAAAAAACAAAGTCCATACTGAACTTCCTCACATAAAACCTCTCTAACATTTTGGGCCTAATCTAATATCTAGCTGTCATTCATACCTCTCAAAGACAGAGTAGGTTTCATATCATCCAAGCTAAACTTTTTGTCTACCTCCATCTTTCCCATTAATGGTTTACTCTCTTGCTTATTTGGCTAGAAGTACATGTTAATTGCTCACCTCACACCCTTACCTAAACCTAGAATTTTAAGTCTGTTTTAGTTACTTTGAGAATTTTTTCTTTTTACCCTTCTTTTTTTTCTTTCTCTCTTTCTTCTTTCTTTCTCTCTTTCCTTCTCTTTCTTTCTTTCTTTCTTTCTTCTTTTCTTCCTTCCTTCCTTCCTTCCTTCCTTTCTTTTTTTTACCAGTCCTGGAGCTTGAGATCAGACCTGGGCACTGTCCCTGAGTTTCTTTTAGTCTTCTACTTGAGCCACAGTACTACTTCTGGGTTGTTTTTTTTTTTCTCTTTATATGGTACTGAGGAATCATACCCAGGGCTTCATGCATACTAGGCAAGCAATCTACCAATAAGCTTCATTCCCAGCTCTGAGGATTATTTTCAATTTGCATTTTTCTTATTACTTGTGAATTAAACAAAATTTTTATTTTTAAATTATTTTGAGATAGTTGTACAAAATAGTTTATATATACATTTTGACCAATAATTTTTAATGGACTTCCCTATCTGAGTAATCTAAAGCTATCTCAGTTATGAATGTTTAATATGTATACTTACTAGACTAATTTCTACCATGCTCAGGACCTAATCATATTATCTGACCATTTCTTAATTTTTGGATAATGTCTCAACAAATGTCACTTTTTAATGGTGTCATTCTAAATTTTGATGCTTCTCAAATCTAATCAACCATTTATTTATGTTCATTATTTTTGCTTACACAGGCTCTCTAACCATTTGCCCTGTTATAAATTCCTTAACAACACGACACTGAAGTTGGACTGTTTGATAAACTATTAGTTGAAGACCTCAGGCAAATTACTCAATAACTCTGCCCTTCTGTTTTCCTATCTGTTAAATAGGCACAATAGTGATAATACTTACCAAAAGCAGATGGCTAACATCAGCACAATCCTTTCTCCTTGCCTCTACTTTTTCACTTTGCAATGTGACTTTACAGTTCCTAATATCAAGAAATGAAGTTGATTTTCCTATTTTAGAATTTGGGAGGAGGAAGTGGCGCTGTGGCTCAAGTGGTACAGTGCTTGCCTTGAGCTGAAGAGTGCAAGGAACTCTGGCCCAGAGTTCAAGACCCACGACCACCATCAATACCACCACCAACAACAATAAAAGAATTTGGGAGGACTACTGCTTTGGTCAACATAGTGACAAAGTTAGACCAGTGTGTCTGTTTTGAACATGTTTCTTCAGAGGCCTTGAATGTGTCTGCTCCATTAAATTTGTCCAACTCCCCTGTGACTAAGCCTGGCTCAGTCTTCCGGAGAATAAGAAGTGATACGGGGCAGTGACTAGCCCTCCAAGGTGATGCCAGTGATTTAACAGAAAAAGCCAGTGGATAAACCTACCTCATAAGGTCATAGAAAAGAATAAATGAATTAGCAAGTGTGAAGGGTTAAGTACATTGAATGGCACATAGAAAGTCTTTAGATGTTATTATTCTTTTCCTGTGTATCCCCCACTGAAGTGTTTTTCAAAGCTTATCACCTTTTTACTATTCTCTTTGCTTATAATATCTCCTCTTGTCTATTTTATATTTCTTCTTTATGATCATTTAAAAAGACATGTTCAGTCATATCAGTTTAAAATACTGCAATAAATCTTTATTAGTTACTTTTACATCTAAACATCTTCACTTAGTTACTTAAGGATGATTCAATTTTCTCTCTTCTAGATTGCTTAAAGTCATCTATGTTCTTATGCATTCCTTGTACCTGAAACTGATCAGTAAAATAACTAAAAGACAAAGTAATTTTTAACCTCATGTATATATATGAATGTAATATAATGTATATATTATAAATTAATTTGGTAGATGAGTCAATATGGTGTTCTTGGTGTATGATATCGTTCATATTGTAGCAGATTAGTAAATAATTCTGATAACAGTATCCACTATATTAATTTTGACTTATAGTACCTCTTCCATAAACTAGTCCTCTATGAAACACTGTTCATGAACTGTTTATGGTAGACTCATTGGTACTATAACTGTAACACTTTGTACACTGGTACTGCCAGATAATGAAATGTTTTATCATGATGGTTTCTGTGTTAATTCCCTCATTTATGTTAGGATATTTGTCCAAGTAAAATAAACCTCTTTAAAAATTCAAACATTTCAGATTCATCTTAAATCTACTAAGTAAGAATTATTAGCAGTGTAAGTAAGTAACTGTGTACATAGGAATACTTTTTAACTCATACAACTCTGTTATAGCTAAGGAATGTTTAGTTCTTTTAGAGTTCATTGCAAACTCTGAAGGACAGGAAAAGCTCCTGTTTAGACTATTAAGAATTTGGGATTGTAAATTTCTTTAGATCTGAAAACTTGTACATTGATCATTTTCCTTGTCAACTGTATCTCTGAAATAAATTAATCACTATGACATCTATTAGAATTACAATAAAAGTACATTGTGGTAAATTTCATTTGAGTGAATTAAGCAAGATTTTTGAGCATGGAAATAAAAAATTGAGTTAATTAAGCATAGTGATATTTGATGGAATGAAAAGGGTTTCTGCAAGAAACAAAAAATGATGAAAAGTTTAGAGCTTTGCTATGCCTCATTGTCTCAGAGATCTATCTAGCTTGGTATGACCTGTGAATTCCATGTATAACCTAATATTTATATTCTCAAACTTTTATCATAGTTTATATGGATCTAATTTCTTTTATATCTGTGTGCAACAAACTCTCAAAATATCCATCAAAGCTGATGATAAGTCTAGGTTCAGATTTAATCTAATATGTGCCAAATAACTCTTTCCTCTGAACATGAGCCAACATGCCCAGAATTGATATAGGTAGTCATACAAGAAGCATGTTGATTCTCTGTAGTCCAGGCTGGGATCTGAGACTCTCACTTTTCCCATAAGTCAAAACAAGGGAAGAGATGATTTAAACCAACTTAACAGACCCATATCAAGCATCAAAATAGAAATAGCAATAAGAGACCTCCCACCCAAGAAAACTCCAGGACCAGATGGATTTACAGAGGAATTCTACAAGGCCTTCAAAGCAGAACTCACACCATTACTCCTCCAACTCTTCAATGAAATTGAAAGTGAAAGTTCACTACCAAACTCTATCATAAGCCTCATCTCAAAACCAGGCAGGGACTTGTCAAAGAAAGAGAACTATAGACCCATTTCTTTGATGGACATTGATGCAAAATTTCTCAACAAAATTTTGGCCATGGACTTCAACAACTCATCAAAAAAAAATCACACACTATGACCAAACAGGACTCATTTCAGGGACACAAAGCTGGTTCAATATACACAAATCAATTAATATAATTCATCACATCAACAAGAGCAAGGATAAGAACCACATGATTATCTCAATAGATGCAGAAAAAGCATTTGACAAGATCCAATACCACTTTATGATGAAAGCTCTGGGAAAACTAGGAATCCATGGAACATTCCTCAATACAATAAAGGCTGCGTATGACAAACCTACAGCCAGCATTATATTTAATGGTGAAAAGCTAAAGCCATTTCCTCTAAATTCAGGCATGAGACAAGGATGTCCACTCTCTCTACTTCTCTTCAATTTAGTATTAGAATGTCTAGCTACAGCATGAAGACAAGATGCAAACACAAAGGGGGTCCAAGTAGGAGAAGATGAAATAAAACTCTCCCTCTAGGCAGATGACATGATCTTGTATTTAAAGCACCCCATGGACTCCATGCCCAAGTTACTCAAGCTGATTTGAAACTTTGGAAAAGTAGCAGGGTATAAAATTAATTCTTAAAAACCAACAGCTTTCTTGTATACCAATAATGACACAAGCATGGCTGAAATCAGGAAAGCAACTCTTTTAGTATTAGCTCCACAAAAAATAAAATAACTAGGAGTTAACTAAAGAAGTGAAAGCCCTCTATGATGTAAACTTTAAAAACCTGAAAAAGGAAATTAAAGCAGAACTAAGGAAGAGGAAAAACCTCCCATGCTCTTGGATTGAGAGAATTAACATCATGAAAATGGCAATAATGCCAAAGGCTATCTACAAATTCAATGCAATGCCTATCAATATCCCCAACCTCATTTTTCAATGAAATAGGAACAATCCAAAAATTCATATGGAACATTAAAAGACCCTGAGTAGCAAAAACAATCCTTAGTAGAAAGAAGAGTGCTGGAGGAATATCAATACCAGACTTCAAACTCTCTTACAAAGCCATAGTAATCAAAACAGCTTGTTAGTGGCACATGAACAGACCTGAGGACCAATGGAATAGAACTGAAGACCCAGAAATGAAACTACAGACCGATAGCCACTTAATCTTCGATAAGAGAGCTAAAAATGGAAGAAAGACAGCCTCTTCAGTAAATGGTGCTGGCAAAATTGGTTAACTACTTGTAGAAAACTAAAGCTAGATCCTTATATATCACCCTGCACGAGAAGCAACTCCAAATGGATCAAATACCTCGAAGGCAAAGCAGACACTCTGAAAACATTAGAGGAAGGAGTAGGACAAACTCTAGGTATCCTCGGGACAGGCTGAAATATTCTTAATAGAGACCCAGAAACACAACAAATCAAAGAAAGATTGGACTAATGGGATTGCATTAAACTGCAGAGCTTCGCATGGCAAAGGACATAGCTAACAAGATCAATAGAAAGTCCACGAATTGGGAGAAGATCTTCACTAGCCATGCAACAGGCAAGGGTCTCATATCTAAAATATACTTAGAACTCAAAAAATTAAATCCTCTAAAAGCAAATCCTCAAAGAAACTACCACCCGGTTAATAAGTGGGCTAAAGACTTACAGAGAAACATCTCTGAAGAGGAAATAAGAATGGTCAATAGACACATGAAGAAATGCTAAACTTCTTTAGCCATAAAAGAAATGCAAATCAAAACAGCATTAGATTCCACCTCACCCCAGTTAGAATGGCTATAATCAAGAAATCTAATAATAACAGATGCTGGAGAGGATGTGGCCAAAAGGGAACCCTACTGCATTGTTGGTGGGAGTGTAAACTTGTTCAACCACTTTAGAAAGCAGTATGGAGGTTATGCAAAAGACTACAAATAGAGCCCCCAATGACCTAGCAATCCCACTTTTGGGCATTTACCCAAATGATCACAAACAAGGCCATACTAAAGCTACCAGCACAACTATGTTTATTGCAGCATTATTTACCACAGCTAAATTTGGAACCAACCCAGATCCTCCTCATATATATATATATATATATATATATATATATGAATTCTATGCCTCCATCAGAAAGAATGATATTGTCCCATTTGTTAAAAATGGAAAGACTTGGAAAAATTCATATTAAGTGAAGTAAGCCAGGCCCAAAAAAACATAGGTCCCATGGGTTCCCTCATTTGCCATAACTAGTATATGTCTACGACAAGCAGAAAAGGTCAAAGGTTATATACATATCACCATATAAAGTGATATTAAGTGAAATGAACCCTAAATAGGGACAAAAGTGGTTTTTTCTTTCTTGCTATTGTTTTTAACATCTTTAAAATGTACTATGTGATTTTTTTTGTTTCTCTTGTATGTTCTTTCCCCACAATATAACCTCTGTTTTCACTGTACTTGATGTCAGTGCTCTGCATCTTATATACACATTTTTCTAATTTGGAGAGGAGAAGGGAAATAACAAAACACAGAAATAAGGATACAGGTTGACCCATTGTAACAATGAGATGTACAAGACACTATGTTGAAAAGGAACTTTACAACTTCCAGAGGAGAGGGGAGGAGTTGGGGATGTCTGGAAGGGATGGTAGGGGAAAAACAAAGGAGGAGGTAACAATGCTAGATAGGAAATGTACTTATTACCTCGCTCATGTAACTGTAACCCCTTTGTACAGTATCTTTACAGTAAAATATATATATTATAAAAAACCATGGGAAGTATGCATGGAAGCATTTACTTTTGGAAAAACAAAAGCAACTTGCTACAAGTTGACCACAACTTATATGAATGCTTTCCTATATTAAAGTATCAAGAAACAATAAGAAAAAGAGATGAAATCAATTTACAAACAGAAAGTTTTTTGTTTATATAGATAACTACATATTGGAGTTAGAAAACAGTTTTCCTTAGATTATCCTTTTGAGCCCCCCCCTCCTGTATAATATACAAATAGTACCACATGTCACATAAGCCTATATCGGGCACAAGAAAAATAAATGGAGCTGAATATAGTTTTGTTAAATCTGATTTCCTGGAGATTTCTGGTTCTTGTTGGAGAAGACAATAGTAATAAAAAAGTAACCTTGGGTACGCAGTTGCCATTTGGAGAAGTAATCTGAGAATTTGTGCTTTAGATATGTTTCTTTCTTTGGATACGTAACATAGCAGAACATGACTCTGGGTGGGTTGGTTCCCACTTTGTGTTTTGGCTTTTGTATTCCAGATTGGGAGAGTTTTCCTTGGCAAGCGCTGCAGTAGAATAAGTCTAGAGTAGGTGGAGTGTGTGTATTTCATTTTGTTTAAAAGGAGAGTAGGGATTTACACAATGACCCAGATGTGTGCTCTCTGAACTCCAACTGTCTGTGTTCAAATATGCAATGTGAAGTGAACAGGGTTTAAAAAGACCCTGCTGGATACCTTGGGGCTATTTCTTGCACAGCGTTTTGGCAGCACGTTCTTCTAGCTGAATTAGATTTATTGTTGAAACACTAAATCTTCATTATATGTGACAACCTTACTCCCCTGACGTCCTGGTCCCTTTCCATTCACAGTCTTTTTATTTAATTTTTATATATATATATATCAACATCATGTTTTTTTTCCTTTTCCTTGCCTCAAGATTCCAGCCTATCTAAGAGTGAAAATTGTACTAAATTCGTGAATGTGCCATTCACAGATGTCAGAATGAAGAAAGAAGCATACAGGTTAAAGATGTCTCTTGTAGTCCATCAATATTTAGCCAGGAGTGCACTGGAGCTTTTATAGTGATCTATATGGCTGGATGCCTGACATAACTATCAATGAGTAAGAGTCACACATTCTAGTGTAGTTTCAGGTGAGTAAAAAACAAACAATATGCTTTCAGGTGTGTGGTCCTGAAGCTGTCACTTTCCTTGTAACAAGTACTATAGACCAGTGTTAAGGACCCAGGAAAATTCTCAATGGATTTAATCTATGGAATTGCTTAGTACATTTTAGTAACTTAAGAAGGGACTAGACTAAATACAGTAACAGAGTAAATTCAGAAAGCAAGAAAGTTAAAAAAAAAACTTCTTCTTCTTTTTCTTCTTCCTCTCCTCGTCCTCGTCCTCGTCCTCGTCCCC
>NW_012267313.1:1477858-1588179 GCF_000151885.1 Dipodomys ordii | reverse complement strand
CTTTTTGCTTATGTGGTGCTGAGGAATCGAACCCAGGGCCTCAGGCATGCAAGGCAAGCACTCTACCACTGAGCCACCTTCCCAGCCCCTAAAATAGATTAAAAAAAAAAAAACTAATGCTTCCAAAACATAAATGGTTAAACAAAACTAGATTAAACCTCTTAGACTAGAAAGTTAAATATTATTTGCCCCCACACTGAAATCATGTAAGCAATTGTGAATCTAAAATGTTAACCAGCAAAAATAATTTCCTAACAAGAAATATTTCCAACATGGCATAGACTTCTTTGGAAAGACTGCAATACCTGTCATAAACTAAATAAGCAATGGCTGTACCTATACTTTTCTGTATTGATAAGAGATTCCTACAGATGCAGAAAAACATTGCTTACTTATGGTGTCAAATTAGAATGTTTTTATTCTTACATGGGTTAACTTTAAATGAAGCTCACAGTAACTTTGAAGACAAGTATTACCCTAAATTGCTCAATGTCACTTTCCACTGAAGTCTGATCCTTTTCCCTGAGGTCAATAACAATTGTAAGAATTTAGCCCACTGTCCTTAAGATCATATGGTTTGTTGAGGGTTGTAGGTCCAACCTTAACCCCAGAACCTCGATACAGCTGAATTTTAATCTGTTGAAGCGATTTCCTAAGACTACATGTCAACAAGTTTTCTAGGTATTAAATATATACACAATATATTCTGTACCCCAAACTTTAATGTGCATATCTTTATACTAAATTCTTTGTAATTGGTTTGTCAAAATGTTTTGGTGCATTCATTCATAAACAAGAGTAGAGCATTACTCTGAATTTGTTTAAGATACAAATATGTTAAGATAAAGAAATCATATTATTTTAAAAAAACACATTATTTCAAAAAAAATAGCCACCCATATTTTCCCAGGCATAGTTTAAGTACAGATTTAATAAGTCTTACCTACAGTAATCTATTGCCTGCCAAAAACTCTTTCACAAATCAGCCTAGGTTAACTTGCAAAGTATTCACTATGCATCTATAAAAGTATCACATATTCAATGTTACACAATTTTGAGGTGTGTTTATTGATGCAGTATCTTTTCTTTCAGTCTTTAAGGAAGTATGTGAAATGCTACTTTTTTTTCCGAATTACTTTCTGAATTTTCCAAATCAAATTTAAAATCTACTTTTATTAATTTCTGACTGTAAATATCAAAAATGTTTTCCTCATATTTTATGTTGATTTACTTGTGGACTCTACTAACTTTTATGGTAAAATAGTGGCATGTGCTATAAATTATCTATTAGACCAGAATCTCATATAATAGAACTTGTGAAGTACTATGGTATATGCACCAGAATACACAAACCTAATTTTGTGTTTACAATGCCTTTACTTAGTAACTTTATAAAATATACATAAACTCTCTGTGTCATTGTTCAATTTGTTGTTTTTATTAACACACGAAATAATATTAACAGTAGGATAAAACAAAGGAGGAGTGACAATGTTAGACAAGAATTATACTTATTTCCTTACTTATGTAACTGTAAATCCTCTGTACATCACCTTTACAATAAAAAAATTAAAATAAGAATACTAACACATAACTGACAAGTTTGATATGGAGTACACCTAAGTATATTTAGAGGATAGTTAGGAATTACTTGCTTCTTTCTTGCACAAGAGTTTTTAAATTTTAATTTCAATAGAATTATCTTGTGTTTTGTAAGGTGCATGAATTTCTTGTATATTCACCAAGTTATAAAATATACATATTTTTCTCATGATCTTATCCAATTTGTTTAATTTAGCTCTAAGATTCATTGTATCTAATTCTCATCCAGAAAAACAATTCTGCCGTACACGGAATGCACAGCAATTTGTCCTATTACAGTTGCTTACAGTGCTTTTCTTCACGCCTGCAGAGATCCCGTGTGTCACGAAATGATGTGTTGTTGGCGACGGCGAGGAGTTAATGAATCAACAGCCCAGTGAGCTGTTATTTACAGTAACATTACAGGGATGATTTATGTCCATGAGGTTCCTAGGTGACAGAGGAACTGAGATTATACATTGGTGTAGACCTGGATTGGTGCACAGGAGGTGCCGGTAGCCTTTGTTTTCTATTTTGAGTCACAACCAAGGACAGAGGATGACGAACGGGCCGGACACCAGCCAGGCTCACATTACATTTCCCACTGTGGCCCGGTCTTCTCATTTCTTTCTTGTGTGCAGAATGCTTGCTCTTTTATGCCCATGTTGGGATGCCTACAGTCTCTTTAGGCCCTTTCATGATTAACTCTAAGTGACAGAGGACCCTCCATTACTTTGGAACTTTCCAGTTCACCTGCTGTCAGTTCATCACACGTAATGCCATGTTCTCCTCGCAGCCAGCATCAGGTGCCTTCTGTCCTTCTACTTAAAAGTCACCAGAAACACTTTCGCAGATTGTACACACAGCCAGGGTGACCTCTGAGCCCACAAATGTTGAAATCCTTGCAGAGGGTAACTGATGTGATGAAACTCATCAAGGTTCTCAATGTCTCATTTTCCCAGGCAGAGTCCCTCTGAATGCTTTGACTTACAGTTCTGTTGTGTTGTGTGATCGCTTGAGAAATTTAGAAAAGTGGAGAGAGAGGCATTTTGATGTCTAAAATACTTTGTCTTTTAAAAGAAGACTCACAATATTTTCAGTTACCACCATAAGGTAAACGGAACAGATATCTTATTTTAATAGTACAGAGAAGTCCAGTGACATCCTGCCAAGTATTCTGGCTAGAAAAATTTGGA
Organism: Dipodomys ordii; assembly: GCF_000151885.1. Classification (NCBI taxonomy): domain Eukaryota; kingdom Metazoa; phylum Chordata; class Mammalia; order Rodentia; family Heteromyidae; genus Dipodomys; species Dipodomys ordii. Next base: position 1,585,402 of record NW_012267313.1, on the reverse strand, counting down.
ATGAGAATAATAATCCATGGCTCTGGAGACTTACTCTGGAGACTTACTCCAGGGTATTTTCTCTAGAAAACTGCCTTTTTAACCACTTGTGATATGGGAAATATAAAATTATTTGCAGTGATATTTAGAAATGGGCACACATATAAACACATAAACATGCATATACACACATACACACAATGCACTGCAAAACAGGAAGCACAATATGAAGTTTGCTGCCACAACTAAGAATAGACACACATGCTCATGGTAATATTGAGAGGAAAGCATGCTCAGTTTGTACTACATGGAAACTCAGCAGTTGTGGTTTTATTTATGTGTTTTATTTAGCACAGAGAGATTGAAAATGAAAGAGACAACAATACATTAGAAGTATAAATCTATAACATCAGAATTGTGTAAAAATAGGATAGAAACACTGAACAAGAGAAAATTATGATGACACCTAGTGTCTTTAGCAGTGAAAATATGAGACCTGTGCATATCTCTTCACCAAGAAAACAACAACAACATAGCAACAACGTTTTCACAGCAAAAACAAAATTGCACTTACCTAAAATACACACTAGTAATATATATTCATTCACTTCTTTTACACTTGATAGATTTAGTAGAAATTTTTAAAGATCTAAATACCAGCATACAAACAGAAGATAAGTTAGTTCTGACGGGTAGGAAAAAGTCTGCATATGCTTAGGAAACAATGTGCATATTACAAGTATGATAACTTTTCATATTTATTTAATTAAATAGACCACATAAAATATATAAGTGTACATTAAACAGCAGAAATAACCCAGACAACATTCTTTGATTCCAACATGATGTAAGCAGAAATAAAAACCAAATTGGAAAGTAACAAATGCTGTAACAGAAATAAACAAATAGTATTAAACAACAACAACAAAAAAATTAAAGCCTAAGTGAAAGATTTCTTAGAAAACATTATGAAATACTCAGATCATAACAGGTTTAATATTTATGTCAATAAAGAATACAAAAAGAGAAACAAATTGAGCATTTATCCCAGAAAACAGGAAAAAGGAAAAAAAAACTAGGAAAATAATCTCAAGGAAAGTAGAAAGAGTATAGTAAACTAATACACTAGAAGTTTAGAATTTTATTTTGTAAATCTCAAGAGAAAATTAATCAAGCAGGTAACTTTAATAAGAAAAACAAAAGGAGGGGGAGGGGGGAGGCTGGGAAGTGATGTGAAGGGTAGACAAAGGAGGAGGCTGCAATGCTTGGTAAGAAATGTACGCATTATCCTGCCCATGCAATTGTAACCCCTCTGTACAGTATTTTCACAAATAAAATAAAAAAAATCAAAAAAAAAAAAAGAAAAACAAAAGGAGGTAGGGCAAATAAGGATTGACAAGGGGAATTGATTGAAGAAACTGAGATCACATGATACTATTTTCCTTATTCAAGCAATTTTACACATCTTAATGAAATGGGAGATTTTGTAAAAAAGTTTTCAAAACAATCCCCAGAAGGTGAAAATCTAGAGTTGAAGTTTCACAAAACAAAGGAAAAAATGTACTATCTTCTCCCATCTCTACCCTAAAGCATTGGGCCTCACAGAATTAGAGTTAACACTATTTCATTGTTAAGAGTATAGAAAAAGAAGACAAATTTCTGAATTGGGTTTTAAATACCAGACTTGACTAAAATTGTCACTAAAAATAAACTGAAAGATTATTTCTCAATTAAACAATAAAACATTCTTATCATGAATAAGAAAAAATACCTTATTTCAACAGTAAGTGCTAAGAGAAGAAATATTAGAATAAATTCAAATAATGTTGACTTTTCAACTCAGGGCTGAGGCTTTACCATGTGAGCCACACTTCTACTTCTGGCTTTTTGCTGGTTAATTGGAACTAAGATTATCACTGACTTTTCTACCCTGGTTGGTCTTAACACTGATCCACCAATCATAAGCTCCTGAGTAGCTAGGGTTACAGGCATGAGCCAACAGAGACCGGCTTTCAGTGGATTTTGATTTGAGGTTTTTATTGCCACTGTTCTTAGTTCTGATACATATGTGACTTTCACCTTTCTTTTCCAACAGGCTTAGATTAATAGGACTCATACTGCAATCAGAATAATAGATATACTTAAGAATTAACAGGGTGTTTACACAATGTCATCATTTTATCAACTGCATTTTTATATATTGCACCATGTAGTCATAGTTAGCAAAAGTACAAACTAAGTTTTAAGAGAAGTTTCATTCGAAGTATATTTTAATGCAGATAAATTTCCCACAGGCAGAATCTAAGTGGATAGCCTTTACATAGGTATGAATCCTGATTGTTCAATTAAAATGTTATTGTTTAATGCTTTAAGGCATATTGTAAATATTCAGCTGCAATTCATCTTTTACTACCTTTGAGCATGATGTGAGAAAATATTTTACAAATATTTACTCATGATGACATACATAATCTAAAGGCATGTATTGTTTTCATACTTTCTCTTCCCTCTCATTTGGAAATTTTACCCAGAAAGTTGAAGGTTCTTTTATAACTTTTCATAAAGAAAGGCTCTGTTGGCACTTTGACCCTCCTTGCTCAATTACTCTCCTTCAGAGTGTCTCCTTTAGTGGACTGGTTTTACATAAAATGATGGACTATATTCAATATTAAAACAAACATCAATTAACATATTTGTTGGGTTTTTATGCTGCCAAATCTTTGCTGAGACTGACTGTTTCCCCATCCAGGCTTGTTTTGGCATTGTCAAAGCTATGTCTGAGCTACCCAGACACTTCCTAACTTCAGAACTTAAGCAGTCGTTCCTAATATCAGAAGGCAATTAAGGTCCCATGAGGCTTTGCAGGCCACATAAATGATGTGGAAGTCAGAAAGCTGTTTCATTGTCTAACATCTATCCTGTCCCATTTGATTTCCAAGGACTTAGCAATCATCTTCTACATTGCTAATGGAAACATTCAATACAAAGACTAGATTTGGACTATGGGGTAATTCCCTTTCTACTGTTTCCAACATAAGCAAGACTAAAATTTTGGATGGGATGAAATTTTTACCAATGCAAATATAAGTAATTGTGATGGTTGCAAGTATTTTCCTAGGCAATGAAAATTTCAATTTGTCTTTGTCAAAATAAAAACAAAAGAACAAAACATTAGTCAGTTAGAGAAAGCATTCATCAGAGATTAATTGGAGAGGGAACTAATTAGTATATGGTTTAACTGCATCAGTTTTGCATTGATCTGACTAAAATAAATGTCTTTTCTGTAGCTATAAGAATAATGGCAGTTGTCTTAAGGTCAAAATATCCACAGGGAGTTTGTTGAAAGTGGTAGGAATGGACATCACAGAGAAGAGAAACAAAGGAAAATGAGTGATTATGTGTGAAGACCTCTTTCTGTGAGAATAATTGGAAACTTATAGTTTTTTGCCATGGTTTACAATGTTTTTCTTCTAAAGTAGAAATATGTTTAGCACAGTTCAACCTCATAAGGGATCCAAAGGTATGAGCCCACTACATTCAGTTTATTGTTTCAAATGCAACAATAGTCTTAGCTCCCACAGAAAGAGCCACATGAAAGAAATGCTAAAGAAAGAAATACTCAACAGATACTCATGAAAGACTAAGTTGACTCTGATGAGTCTAATTACTGTTCTTAGACAATTAAAAAAATAACTGACAGAAGTGAAGGTATAACTCAAGTAGTAGGGCACCAGCCTTGAGTAAAAAAGCTTAGTGAGATTGCATGGCCCTGATTTCAAGCCACAGTAATGGCGCGCGCGCGCACACACACACACACACACACACACACACACACACACAAACACACACACCAACTGAAAATGCACTGTGAATATGGTAAAAAAAAAATAGAAGACTGTAGAATGTATTTTGTATTTATTATGCCTGAAACCAAACTAGTCATGTTAGTATAAAATAATCACAAGCAATGTTATTTTTTAATCTATTATGTTAAATAATAGCCTGTTTATAATTCCAAGCTATTCCTCATATCATATGTAATGCACTGTTTTCCCGAGCTACATAATGTTGTTCTCAGATGTGACCTTGTTAGAAATTAATGAGAAAATACAGAAGAAAAATTCATGACATTTATAATAATAACCTACTATATAATACATAATAATAATAACTATATTAGGAAATCATTTGAGTGGTGGATGTCCTTGTTAGATGGGCCTAGAAAAATGATAAAATGATTCCATAAGATGTGTACACATATTAATCTTAACCCTTTTGGTGATTTGTAAAGTCAAAAACTTTTCTTCTTGATTCAGCAGCAGGTAAGATAAGCCATTAAGAACAGGGAGGCTTCACACAGGAGAAGGAAATCAACAGGAGCTTCTGTGTTCACCACACCACGCTTGTTGTGGAAATAAGAGGGAAGGGTCTTTTATTATTGTTTTTATTTTGACTAAGCTCAGACATTGTGCTCATTGAAAAGAGACAATTGTGAGAACTTACTCTAAAATCTCCCCGTGCTGATGGACAGGCATTCCCTCCCAAGGTAATAGGGAAGCTGTTTCAGCAACTCTTAGGTTTTTGGAAAAGGCAGTGTTTGCTGTAATTTGATCCTAACTGCAACCTATATGTTACCTGCATTTATCAATGCCAAGCCACAGAAATGCCTGGAAGGGCCAGAATGCTTGCAACTTGTGCTATGCGTTTGTGGTATTTTGGCTGCTTTGCTATAAAAATATTATGCCACAGAAAATATATTCCAATTCCATGTAGTAACCCAACCCACAAACATGAAACTGAGAGTTGGTTTTATAATTCTTAACTAATTTGTCTCCCTGAAACAGAAAGCCATAGTAAATTCATGGATGTTCATGCAGTTTTGCTTAGGGAAAAGGGTAGACTTCAAGATTAAGTCTCAGAAAGTTCTTTTTATTTTATCACATCCTATTTATTTAAAATGACTTTAGAAGTTTAATTTTCTCAATTTCTTATGAAAGTTACATGTATAGACAATGGCAGTAATCGTTGTATATGTTGGAGAATAAGAAATCATGAAAAACATTCAGGGAAAAGAAGAAAAATACTTCTTGATTTATAAATTTAGATGTCCTATTATTTACTCAGTAAAGTTTTAGTACTTACCTATAAATGTGGTGTCAAATATCTTTGTGGAACTTCAGAGGTCAAAGGTAATTCAATGTTAACTCCTTCATACAACTACTTAAGATAAATAAAAAAAGAAACAAAGAAAGAAAAAGTCTTGTAGCAGCAAGAGACAAGATATAAACAAAATTGCTGTAAAAGTAATGAATGCTTTAAAACAATATGTATTAATTTATAACTGTCCTTTTAAAGTTATATATATATATATAGCCAGTCCTGGGGTGGAACTCAGGGCCTGGGCTCTGTCCCTGAGCTTCTTTGGCTCAAGGCTAAGCACTCTACACTTGAGCCATAGTGCTACTTCTAGCCTTTTCTGTTTATGTGGTACTGAGGAATCGAATCCAGGGCTTCATGCATGCAAGGCAAGTACTCAGCCACATCCCAGCTCCTATGCTTTCATTTTAAAACGTATTTTTGAAGTTAAAGATATTCTTTCCACTGTAGAATTTTGTTGTAAGATACATCCCTGTGTGATTTTCAATTAGAATGTTGGAAATACTATATGATGAATATTTTGTCAACAGACAAAAAGATCTTCAACATTTCTTTTTCTTTGCCTCTTGTTAACTATTTTAATGATGCCATGAAGAAAAGTGACTTAAACATACCACATAGCAACCAGAGGAGGCTTAGTTGTATGTATTTCTCCTTTTAAACTATCAGCTAGGCATATTGCTTATGGGGCTTATTTCTTTTTTGGTGAATCAATAAGAGAATTAATAGGCTTCAAAATGTGTTGCATCTTTACCCTCACATAAGAGCTATTGGGAGTCCTTATTTTAAACATAACTATAGTTATACATCAGTGTAAATACACTGTTCATCAAACAATTAAGATGGCTCAACCTTTATTATGCAACTTAAACATGTACTGAATACATTTCTTTGTATCCATGTAATACTGTTAAAAGAAGCATTTGCTGATTTCTTATATTGGTTGTGCTTAGAGACCTAGAAATATATGAGGAATAAGCTTGTGGTAGAAGATACTAACTAAATTTCACAGTATTGTGGGATAGTGATACTTAGTTAAAGTCACAAACACAGTCTAACCTTCATGGAGCAAATTGTCTTTATTGTGATCTATAAATTTTATGAGTTCTATGAGCTTTGACAATATAGTTATTTCTTCCACATCGGGTGATATGTACATTTTCTCCATTTTGCTTAGTGTTAGTGGTGTCTTCTTTCCTGCTCATTCCCTCCTCCTATCGCGCTGTTGAGTTGCTTAATTTGTTTTGATCAATGACCAGTGAGTGCCCTGATGGGTCCCGCAGTTGTATGTAAGCTTAGAAGTTACTAAGCTTTTCTTGTGCCTGTTCCCCATCCATAGCATGGAAATAGCAGGAAGTGCATGTTAATGTTCAAGAAATCCCTCTCGTACACTGTGACAGGTGCCATGAAAATACCAATTCAAAAATTTTGTAAGTTTCTTGCTTATATATGTCATTATGGAACTTCAATCTTTTTTCTTTTTCTTTTTTTGTCGGTCATGGGGCCTGAACTCTGGGCCTGGGTACTGTCCCTCAGCTCTTCAGCTCAAAACCAGAGCCATACCACTTGAGCCACCGCACCACTTTCAGCTTTTTCTGCTTATGTGGTGCTGAAGAATCAAACCCAGGACCTCAGGCATGCAAGGCAAGCACTTTACCACTGAGCCACCTTCCCAGTCCCTGGAACTTCAGTCTTCTTTAGAACAGTCTCCCTGTGCCTGGTGTTCCTATACCTGGAATTAAATAGCAACTCATTTCATTTGTTTCAATGATTAATAATATTGTATACCATAGAGTTCATCTCATTTTAAGTATCATCAGAAACTTACAAGAAATTTAGATTTAGAAAAGGACCATGAATTGCACCCACAAAGGCAGAAGGGACTTTGCATTTCTATACATTATACCTGGACCTTTGGTTGGTTACTTTGTTTTCCTGAGCTGGAGCCTCTTTATATCTCAAGTATGAAAAGCAAGGGTTAAATGTTATATAATGTACTGCCTTTGACCCACTTTGAATCTTAGTCTCATTCTTCTTACCATATAATTTATGTTGTTATTATAGGTATGTATGTATTATACACACACATTGGAAAGGTTCAATGAGTAGTATGCCTGTAGTTCATCTACTCCCTTCTCTATATGATAAATAAAATGTAATCTTTTGTTCTGCTAAGGGATGACAGAATGAGAAGATTATGGCAATAGCTTTTTGTTGTACATATCTAACAACTTTGTGAAAATGTGGTCCATTTTTTAGGACTTTATAGGAGCAATACTTTGGAGGGGATCTAGCCAGTTTTGAAAACTTTAAGTGTGAGGTACTTATTAAATAACCAGTAGATAAAGCAGTAACTGTACTTTATGCACTGTGGGCATTTGTAAGACTATGTAGCAATTTATTTAATCTTCACAGTAATTTTGTGGCATGAAAAACTTAAGGAGACACTAATAACACCCAGGTGGTCTATACTCTTAAGGACCATAACATACTCCTATTGGATGAAGTTGCAAACCGAGTACTGGGGCAAAGGAAATGCTATTGCTTTTACTGAAAAGCAAACTGCACTAATAAGTGTGATAATTGCATAACCATAATGTCCTCAAACAAGAATATGAAATTATAAAGTGTTACATTAAAGAAACCTCAAAAGGACTATCCCAAAGTCAAAAAGACCAATTACATGATTTAACCCATTATGAATATGCATAAATTCTATATAAAAATAAAGCAGACTATATCACGTTGAAATAATTATTGGCTGTGACCATATGGAGTTTATTCCAAGAAGCAAACTTGTATAATGTGGAAAGCCATTAGCAGAAACTAATGTTTTAGCAGGAAAAGTAACAAACATAGCATTAGAAAATAATCACTGGTCAAAATGCTCTTTAATCATATATTTGTATTAATAACATGTAAATAAAAATTTGTTTTAATATTAAAACCCCAGCCATTATACTCATAAATTGACGTTGCCCTTGTACAACTACTTAAAGATACCTGTCTATCTATCTATTGACATGTTGAATTGAAACCGCCTTGTAAAACTACTTAAAGATATCTGTCTGTCTATCTATCTAGATAGATCTTGTATTTGAACATGAACATTTAGTTTCTATGAAACTAAATGAAAAAAAACAAGATTTGGTGTTACAAAATAGAAAGAATTTCTTATTTTTAAATAATTATTCCAGCTCTTATTCATTCTTCTTATTCCTGCCTTCATTATTATAATGTATATACAGGGATACACAAGAAACCAGCTAATCCACATGGCAAACCAAACTGACTTATTAAAATGGTTAGCCTTTGGACAAGTATTCTTACATAAAAATTAGAAAATTTGGAAATGTTTTCATTTCAAGTTGAGTATAATTAAGTCATGTGTTCAACCCAATGATAAAGATTTTCCAATAAAATCCATCTGTTCTAGAGTAGTGTAGTGATTTCTCGATTTTTCCTCCTACTATTCATTTATTTTCATCTAATATAAACCATTCTATTCTCATAAACAGAAATGAATATGCATGTATTGAGAAAGAGTATAAAGATTGGGAAAATGCAAATAGTTTTTGTGCTCATTGTAATCAATGGTAAAAATTGTCTAAACTCAAAATGCTACTGGAATATTTAGTCTTCTTCTTTTCTTTACCTCAGGAATTTGAACACACAAAAGAACCCTACTTTGTGATCACCTGCTTACAAAAAATAGACTGAAAATGACAGCGAGGGAAGGGAGAGCAATGACCGACAAGTAATGAACTCATCGCCTTACTCATGTAACTGTAACCCCTCTGTACAACATCTTCACAATAAAAAAAGTCACATGAAAATAAAAAAAATAGACTGAAGAAGTGGGACAGACGCATGCCTATTAATTTGAGCTTGGATCTCAAAAATTGTAATTTCACCTCTGCTTTAGTTTTTCAAAAAAATTGCCACCTTGAACTCAGGGTGTGAGCACTGTCCTTGAGCTTCTTTTTGTTCAAGGCTAGCACTCTACCACTTGAGTCACAGCACCACTTCTGGCTTTCTCTGTTGATGTGGTGCTAAGGAATCGAACCCAGAGCTTTGTGCATGCTAGGCAAGTACTCTACCATTAAGCCACCCAGCCTTCTGCTTTAATTTTTATATAATGAAAGAATTGTGTAGTTGTGTTATTGATTCTGGACTTGTAATGGAGCTCATATAGTTTGTGTCTCTAAGATTCTGCTTATTGTCTAAAAATAAGATAGGAAAACAAACACTGAAATTAAATTGTCATAGTCTTTGTTTCTGCAGGTTATCTGTGCATATTCTCTAAGCCATCCTCTGTCTTAGTATGGTTTTAGACTTCTACATCCTTGAAGTTATTGTTTTTTCTTGAGATTTGTGTGTGTGTGTGTGTGTGTGTGTGTAGGTGTCTGCGTGCATGTGCATGCGCGTGTATGTGTGTATGGAGTGCATTTATTCTGTTATCCATGGGAGATCTGGTATAAATAAGGAAAAGTCAAGAATACATTATTCAGGAACCTTTGGATTGCAACTGACAGGAAATCAACTCAAATTGGCCTAAGTTTAAAAAAAAATCTTGGCTCCTGTACTGAAAATTCCAGCAGTACCAGCTTTAATCATAGCTGGATCCAGGGGTCTCAGATGCCATCATCAGAACCAGCCTCTTTTCACATCTCAGCTCTGCTTTACTCTCAATTGTCCTTATTTGTATTTTTTTATGGTGTCTGATGTCAACTTAGACTTATTTCTTCTTTTCTCCTAGATTTTTACTGCTCCTCCCCTCTCTCTCTTTCTCTCTCTCTGTATCTCTCTGTCTCTGTCTCTGTCTCTCTATCTCTGTCTCTCTGTCTCTGTCTCTGTCTCTGTCTCTCTCTCTCTCTCTCTCTCTCTCTGTATCTTTTCTAGTTGCTCCAGAAAAATTCCTAGGATGCATTTGATTATGGAAGAGTGCTTAACAAATCAGGATAGCCAGACCACAATACCAGATCTGGGTCATGAGCTTACCTCAGATTCCACGGGTTAGGTCAGCCCCACCTAAACCACATGGAATGAAAGTAGGTGGGGTTGATTCCCTAAGGAAACTGAAGACAGTATTACAAGTAAGAACAATGATGCAGGGTTTGCAAAAACAATACATGTCCACCCTAGGCTGGTTTTGCTTTAGACTGACTGAGAGGCCTAGATCTTAACCAGATACTAATCTGCAGGATCCATTACATTTTTCTGCAGGCTATCTTCTCCCAAATCCATCAACTCACTCCTTGCTGTCCAGACTTACCTTGTCCCTCAATCTGAGCCCAGTGTCTCGAGAATGCACAGATTGTAAAAAGGCCACACAGGTAAAGCCAACCTGTGTGAAGATCAGGCACTTAATTTTTTTTCTTATAGAGAACTGGAAAGTTCTCTGGAACAGTCTGTAAACCTGCAGTCAAATCCATAATACACATAAACTTTGAGGTTAGTTAGGCATTAATGGAAGACAAGGGTCAACCTCAAACTGATTATCTACTACCTAGGAAACCTTGAGTTCCAGGTGCTAAATAGCAGTGAATGCAGCAGTGACCAGAGGCCATGCAGAAAGCCAGGCTTCCTGAGCAGACACGTGATATGGAGTTTAGCTGACATGAGACAGCCCACCTTATTTCTCTGTTTTCCAAATAAATGACAAGGTAACGCTTAGATACAGGCGGGTTCCATTTCAGCTATACAATAAGAAAAAGCAAAAAGTTAGAAGAAACAGTGAAAGGTACAATGTGTTACTATTTCAGCTTGGAGAACTGGGGTGAAAACACAGTGACTATTTTAAGCTGTGAAGACATAACACAACACTGTGGAGTGATTTGGAATTTTAATAGGCCACAATCAAATGCTGATTAAAAATTGGAAGCTTTGGCTTCCTTGCATGAAAATTTTTCTTCATCTGCTCTTCAGATGTGACTTGCTTACTCCTGCCACCCTTATTCAAAATTATAATCAAACAAAATTAAGTTGGGGTCTAAATAAAAATCTGGTGACTTGGTATAAAAACATAAAGGTTGTGAATATTTTTACTCCAAAGATACACACACACACACACACACACACACACACACACACACACACACACAAATTAAGGATGACATCATGAAAAAAAATAATGACTTGAATTCAAATTGCATTGGATTGTTTCTGTGTATATAGATGTGAAAAGTAGAGTAGAAGGGAAGTTTAGGGAATCAAACATTCTTAACCCATGGAGAATTTCTAAGATCCAACCAGATTTAATGTAAAACAACATTGTTTATGTGACTATATACCCAACAAAATAAATGATATATTAGTAAAAACACAACTGTAATGAAATTTTCCTAATTTTTTTGGCAATAATCATTTGATCATGGATTCAGGGTACAGAGGCCTTTGTGGAAATCTGAAAAGATTGTTTATAATGGGATTAGCACTCAACTTTCCTCCTGTAAGAACTCCTTCCGGAGCAAATGAAGAGCCAAAGTCTGCTTTTCACCCTCTAGACTTCTCTCACAGGAGTAGCTGTAACTGTCAGAAACTGATCATAGACAATCTGCTAAACTTAGTGCCTGAGCATATAGTAGCGAATCAAACATCCAGAAAGACAGTTGACAATTTCCAGCCATCATTAATGTTCAGTGTTCCCTTGGATTTTAGCCACGTTCTTACCTTTAATCACTGGACACCCTTAGGATAATACACCACACCTGGGACTAAGGATAATTTACCACTTGCAGATGGGTTAGGACTACGGTTAGTCAGACAGAGTTTTGCATTTATTCTGAGTCCCCAAGGCTTTCCTTTTATAGTGTAGTTATATCCACTAAAATTATAACTTCCAAAATTCTGTTCTATTTTATTGCTCTCACGAAGTATTTATGACCTCCACTGCTTAAGTGGACATTTTTAGAGATTTACTGCAGAGAGCTTTCAAGAGAACTGCTTAAGATTGGTAATGCTGATGAGAACTATTAGACTGAGATTATGTAAGAATTTTTTGTTTTTGTGAGATGCCAACAAAAAGCATATTCGTTGTAGGTGTATGATATCTTACAAGCATCTGGGTGCTGGTGGCTCACTCCTGCAGTCCTAGCTACTCAAGATGCTGAGATGTGAGGATCTAGGTTTGAAGCCAGCCCAGAGAGGAAAATCCTTGAGACTCATCTCCAATTCGCCACCAGAAAATTGGATATGGAAATATGGCTCAAAGCAGTAGAGCAGTAGCCCTGAGCAGAGAAGCTTAGGGACAGTGCCTAGGCCCTGAATCACCATCCAACAGACTTAATAATAACAAGCACCTCGCAGTACACAAATTAATATGTTGATTTTTTTCCTTCTAGTTCAATACCATTTCAGGCAGCTAAATGCTTCCTTTAATTGTTAGAAAAACAATCATTTGTGCCTTTTTTGTAGTTTTCTGCTGAAATGTAAATGCAAATACTTTGGCAACTTCTTGTCCACCATTCATATCCATTTCCTGCTCTACAAAGCTGTTCAGTATTCCTTTATCGGGAGTGTTACTGGGATCAGACGCAGGCATGCATGGACAAAGAAGTCTTTGGATTGAACAGTCTTTTTCTGCCAAACTGAAAGGTTTTGCTCACTATAGACACAGAGATATAAAAGCTAGAAGTATTTATTTGAACCATAATGTAAAGGCCAGACTAGGAGAAAGAACTGGTTAGATGATAGCTTTGTCATATCCTGTTACCAGTAAAGAATTAAGTGGTCGTATTGTGTTAATTTCTCAGCAAATCACACACACACACACACACCATTGAATTCACTGTACCAACGCAGCGTTGATGGAATTTTCAACACAGCAAGAAAACCCATCATTTCTAAGTAACGCTTTATATTTTGCTGACATGATAATCCAACCTGTTGACTCATTTGGTGACGCTACCACCCACTCACCAGGATAACTCGGACCATTCTTCTTCAAGTTGCATGGATTCACTGCCTTTCAGGAACCAAAATAGGAATTTCTGAGCATGTCTCATTTTGTCACACTAGGGCAGTTTGTGGAGGAGGACAAGCAAGATGAAAGAGACATATTAATTCTATTTGTGCATATGGTTTCTCCACTCCTCCACATCTTCCTCTGTGTTTTCTGCCTCCACCCACACTCCCAGGATCCCAGCCATAGTGACCTACTACTAGAACACACCAGGCTTCTGCATGCCTAAGCCCTCAAAATATGCTTTATGTTAGTCTGGGGAGTAAGTCCTATGGTCCTGGAAACTTAGTCAAGTGTTAAATCCTCTGGGAAAACGTTCCTGATTCCAAAAGCAGAACTATCCATCCATTCCCTTGTACACAGGTCTAGTGCTTACATTTATTAACTCAGGGCCCTAGTGTAATGTTTCTATGCCCTTATCATTTTCTTGCACCAGACTGCAAACCTTCTTAGGTTATATAGCATGTCTTTTATCATCCTGTTAATCACTATTCCCTTCTCCAATCCCCACTGTCTAATATGAAATTTACTTAGCTCAGAAAGGATACTATATAATACCACAATAAACCACTGAAAAAAAATAAAATATTGCACCTATTCTCAGCCCCTAGTCACACATTACACCTATTGAGTGATCAGAAATGTCTGGAAAGTGATTGGTCAGAAGTATACAAAAGTGCTGGGGTGATCTTTCTTTCTGAACTCTAAAACCTTTTCTTCCTTCTTTCTGTCTCTCTGTGTCTGTCTCTCTGTGTCTGTCTCTCTTTCCCACTTCTCCCTCCTCTATTTACTTATGTTCTTTAAAACTTTAGATCTTCTTTGAATGGCTGATCATTTAAAGAAGGAAATGGACAGATTCACAGGCCACAGAATAGAATAATCTGCTAGCCTGAGTTCTTCTTATCTGATTCAATCCTGGATAGTGAGTCTAGAGCAAGCACTCTCAGAATCTCCTAGAAGAATAGAGTTTGAACAGAAATTAAACAAGAGATACCCAGGGGAATTAGCCATAGACCATGAACATGACCCCCAATTTACCACTGTATTCTTGAGTTCTTGTGCCCATTTATCCTAACCCATCTGGAGGTATGCAAGTCATGGTGATTAAAAAGGACCATCATGAAGTAATCTGTTAAACTGAAATACATTTAAATGAACATTGAAATGTCATATACTCTTATACTAAAACCATTGATATCACTTTTAAATGTTGACCACACCAAATGGTATTATAAAAGCAATGTGAGGGCTGGGAATGTGGCTCAGTGGTATGCATGAAGCCCTGGTTCAATTCCTCAACACCACATAAGCTGAAAAAGCCAGAAGTGGCGCTGTGGCACAAGTGGTACCCTTGAGCTAAAGAGCTGAGGGATAGAGCCCAGGCCCAGAGTTCAGACCCATGACTGACAAAATAAAATAAAATAAAATAAATAAAAGCAATGTGAATAAAATTAACTTATCTTGCATATCTATACTGCCTGTTAAGTAAGTGCCAAATGACTACTGAAATTTTAATTTTGTTGAGTAACAAAATCCATGTTTATGTAATCAGTGTTCATAATTGGAAGTTCATGCTGCATAATTGCTCAACTTTATGAATCTATGTTTTTCATTTTACAAATGCTGAAATTAATGAATAAATTTCTTGATAAATATCTACAATGTGGCTAAAATGTTAAAACAGAACTATATATTCTTATTCCAGATTTATTTTCTTCATTTTCATAAAACTATGCTTCAGGATACTTATTCATTACTTGTCCAACTTCTGATTAAGGCTAAGATTTTTAATGTATTGAAGAACTTATAGCTTCAAATGACTCAGTAACACACACAGATGATGTCTCTGGGGTTTATTATAGCTTTAGAGGTTATGACAGAGATTATGAGCTACTTCCTAGACTGAGACCTGGAGGATCAAAGTTCAAAGCCATCCTGGGCAGAAAAGTCTGTGAGACTTCATGTCCACATTATCTGCAAAATACTGAATTAGAAATATGGTTCAAGTGGTAGAGTACCAAGTAAGAACACAAGGTTTTGAGAAGAAAGTGAAAAACGAAAGGAAGAAAGGAACAGTGTTTTATAGGTACCAAGAATTGCTTGAATGTTTATATGTACATTACCTCTTCAATTCTGAAAAAAATTCTCAGTAGGTACAAATTTTATATTGCCTTTTCAGATGAGATAATAGAGATTATGAGAAGTAATTTACATGAAAACGTTTTTTCTATGTGAGATTACCAACTTTTTGATACCAGAAAAAAATCAGCGAATGTGAAATGCAACTGTCAATCCAAGACTGTGATTCAGACAAAAGCCAAAGATAAGGAAAAGTTAGACCCCAGAATCAGGGACTCTTTATTCTCTAATACAACTCTCAGTACCGTGGCATCATCTATTGACATTCAAAATTATATACATTTTTTAAAGATTTTTGTGATCAAAACATGAAACACTACCTTTGCTAAATAAGGGTCATGTAACCACTTACATTTACCAAGTAACCATTGTGAAGTTAATGGAAGAGGAAAAAGTATGTCTTTCAGCCTACAAAGTAAGTTGCACAAGTAATAAATATAACGAAAGATACATGGGCAGCGTGAGTATGGGAACAGAGAGAAGAAACAGTACAGGAGGAAGATTAAACATAAAAGCTATGGGGAAGTGGGAAGAGATGGAAAAGGAGATAGGAAGTACAGCACCAGTGACTCAACAAAGGGAATGTCTTCCATTTGCCCACATCTAGCATTTAAAGGGCTATCTGACCTGGGACTGAGACACCCTTTGTTAGCAATGATTCCCAGTGTACTGACTTACGTGGCCTTGCTTTGCACTTAACGTGGGCTTGCTCTTCCTCTGGGTCACATTTTGTCTCATTTATATTTGTGTAAATTTATAAAGAGAAAAATATGTTGGCAACAACTTCTTAGGGTTGTGTGATTACTGAGGTTTTGTACAGGTTAAAAGGGATGTCTCTGGGGTCTTACACAGAAATCTGGGGGAAAAAAAGACTACCAGAAATTAGGCCAAGAGTAGGGTTTATGAAGTTATAGGATATGATCCCAGGATCTAGGTGATTCTACTTGATTAGAACAATCCAGGAAGTCACCAAAGAAGTTAGCAATTAAAGATTTCTACCGGGGTTATTTGACACACCTTACTGGGGTTTTGATTTGTATCTCATGAGTTATGAAACATATTTGGTATTTGAGTTTATATCTAGATGGGGTCATATTTGTAGAAATAAGTTTTTTCTTGTCTTTGGTATGATCATCTTGTTTTGGTTTATCTTGGGCTGCCATGATAAACAGAATATTACAGTAGCATGGATGCCTCAAACAGTAGAAATTTATTTTCTCCCTGATCTATAGTCTCAAAGTTTGAGATTAAGGTGTCAACATGCTTGAATTTTTGTAGTGACTTTCTCTTGGTGTGTGGACAGCTTCCTTCCCTCTGGCTTCTCTTCTAATAAGGGCAATAATCTCATAAAGAAAGCTTCACATTTATGCCTCAAATAAACTTAATTACCTCCCAAAGGCCCCATCTCCAAATACTGCAATATTGGCAGTGTAAGCTCAACATATACAATCTTGGGAAAGACAGTTGCTTCAAAGCAACTGTGCTCTATCATGGCCACAGAATTTATCAAAGGACGGTGTGCTATTCATTCTTTTTTTTATTGTGAAAATACCATACAAAGGGGTTACAATTACATGGGCAAGATAATGAGTACATTTTTTATCAAGCATTGTTGCTTCTTCCTTTGTTTCCCCTTCTCATCCCTTCCCATCTCTTTTCTGTCTGGGCTCACTTTGAGCCTGAATCCACCAGATCTCAGCCTCCTGAGTAGCCCTGAGCCAGTGCTACCCAGCTCACCAAATGACTTTTAAAAGTTTTGTGCTGGCAAACAGTAATTTTTTATGAAAGTATACTATTCTATACACCTTATAGGTAAATAGGACATAACAAATAAAGTTAATAATTATTCAATGTTTATGGAGTTATTCATTTCTTGAATATTTACTATTTTTCTCTCTATATTAAAATGCACATGCATACATCTATATGCATACATAAAATGTATGTGTGCATGTGTGTACTTATATACACAAAAGTATCCACCCATTTATGTTAACATATAGTATATTGTAATACATATATGCATATATGTATATATTGTACATGTATACATGTTATAATACCAATGTATGTAAATATGTATAATATATGTGCACAAATACATGAATATAATGCCCATGTATATATCTATAATTAAATATGTATTGATAATATTTAAGAAGATCAAGAGTAACTGGTTCTCTCTATTGTATATATCAGAGGATTAATGGCTGCTGATAAATATGCTTACTTTCTAGATATTTCCTTCCACTGGTGAAATTTTAAAGCATAGATTTTCCAACATTTAATGTATTTTCAAGAGTTAATTAAAAGACATCAAGGGAGACATGGTAAAAAAAACAAACAAACATAATTAGTAAGCTGGGACTGAGCAGAAGCCAAGGATAATCTTTGCCCTGCCTCTTCCCTGTGCCTGACATACTCCCATCTATTTTTTTTATATTGTCAAGGTGATATACTGAGGGGTGACAGTTACATAAGTAAGGTAAGGGGTACATTTCTTGTCAAGATTGTTACGCCGTCCCTCTATTTTCCTACTTTCCCTCCTCACCGCACTCCCATCTATTTGCATGTTCTATATTTTCTCTGTTTTTAGTTAGAATACTTTCCACCTCCTTTCTTCTTTGGATCTTTATAAATTGTGAATTATTGAATTTATTGTATGCTAAATGTAGGTTCTCTGTTTTCAGTATACAAAATAATTATCTATCAAATAAGAGTTATATATTGTACTTTTACAGACTTTATGTTTATTTGTATCTACTACTTTTTAAATTTTTTTATTTATTTTAGTGGTCGTGGGGCTTGAACTCTGGGCCTGGGCACTATTCCTGAGTTTCTCTGGCTCTAGGCTAGTGCTCTGCTCCTTGATCCACAGGGCCACTTCTGGCTTTCTGTGAGTAGTTTACTGGAGAAAAGAGTCCCATGGACTTTCTTGCCTAGTCTGTCTTCAAACCACAATCCTCAGATCTCAGCCTCCTGAGTAGCTAGGATTTTAGGCTTGAGCCACTGACACCTGGCTTATTGCTTATTTTTTATTATACACCAAAATTATAACCAGATTTGTTAGTTTCTTATATTTATTCCATCTAAGATTTCTGCAGTCAAAGCTCAGGTTTATTGTGAACAGGTTAAAACTTATAGCAATAGAATCACTTAAGAATATGGGATATAGTACATTTCAGTATTTTTTAAAGCTGCCTTGTTGATTTTTGAGTGTAGAGTTCCTGAAACACCAATTTGAAGATCTACCTACACATGGATTTTTTTCAAAAGATTTGCAGCAATTTGGAAACACTTTCCAATGAACTGAGTAGCCTAGAAATAAAGAAATAATTAAGAAATAGCTAGGTATGCCACAAATTGCATAAAATATATGCAGACAACAATCCAGCATTACGCATCAAATGTGCACAAAGCTATTATAAAAGGTTAATTTTTATCAAAACTTACACAAAAATACAATTCATGCATGTTACCATTTTCAGTTGAAAGAAATGTAAACAAATATAAATGCTCGGTATTACATCATAACCTGCATCAAATTCACCATAGGGGATACTGTATTAATATATTCATTTCAGGACCACTTCCTACTGCTATCATGGTAAACTTGGGCTCTGAGCTCATGGTTGCGTTGGCCTTGAACTGAAATCCTCTTATCTCTACTTCCCATGTACCTGGATCTTGCATCACTCTACCCAGCTTTGGGAGATGACATTTCTTTCTTTTTAAAACTTGGCATAAATGAATTGTGTGAAAGAGTTTTACTTTGATCAAACCACCTCTATTACTATTTCTTAATCCTCTCCTTCCTACCGACATTTTTTCCTCTTTATTTTATAGTTTAGTAATGAACTCAGAGCAAGTGTCCTTCCATTGAGCTAAATCACCAACCTATCTTTTAAGACAGTTTTAAAGGGTTTCATTATGCCCTTTATATATGATGTGCTTTTGATCATGGAAATGGTAGCATCTCTATATTTCACATTTTTCAAGAGCCTTCTGCATTCATTTTACCATTCGGCTTAACTTTTGTTTGTGTTTGTTTTCTGTATTTTTTAAAGAGACTATTCTAAAGAGCAAAGAGCCTGACTTTTAAAAACTCTACCAGATTATTTCATTTTAATGGATGATTTTAACCTTTCAACATGTTCTTTTATTAATTGATGACTTGACTTTATTTTATTTAGTTATGTTGTTGTCTCTTTCCCTCCTGTAAAATAAATCAATTTTCATGACATGATTTTTTTTCTGGTTGTATTGGCTGATGTATGTGCTAATAGTTGATAAAAGTATTTCCTTGAAATGGAAAAACTTGGAAAAAATTATATTAAGTGAAGTAAGCCAGGCCCAAAGAAACACAGGTCCCATGGTTTCCCTTATTTGCAATATCTAGTATATGTATGAGTCAAGCGGAAAAGGTCAGATAATGTGATGTTAGAAAAATGAACCCTTAGATATGTATTTTAATGTTTTTTTCTTTCATGCATGTGTTTCTAACGCATTTATAAGATTATTTCTTTGTTGCTTTGTATGTCCCTCCCCCACAGTATAACCCCTGCTTTCACTATATTTGATGTCAGTATAACTTGTGGAGGAGATGGGGAAAAACAAGTCGTTTAAGGATTTAGGTAGACCTGTTGCAACAATGAGAAGTACAAATTGTTATGTCAAAAACTTTACAATGTCAGTGGGGGGGAGGGAAAGAGGGGGAAGGAGTGGATGGGGGGAGGGGGAAGGCTGGGAAGGGAGGTGAAGGGTAAACAAAGGAGGAGGCTGCAATGCTTGGTAAGAAATGTATGTATTATCCTGCCCATGTAATTGTAACCCCTCTGTACAGTATGTTCACAAATAAAATAAAATTAAATTTAAAAAAAAAGTATTTCCTTGTAGTTGGGCACCGGTGGCTCTCACCTGTAATCTTAATTACTCAGGAGGCTGAGATCTGAAGATTGTGATTCAAAGCCAGCCCAGACAGGAAAAAATCCATGAGATGCTTATCTCCAATAAACCACCAGAAAACCAGAAATGGCACTGTGGCTCCAGTGGTACAGTGCTCACCTTGATCTGAAGAGCTGAGGGACAGAACCCAGGCCCAGAGTTCAAGCCCCATGACTGACCAAAAAAAATTATTTGTAATCAATTTTATCATTCATTTTTCTCAGATCCAATGTATAATTTAATCATCATTTCATATAAATATATACAAGCATACATATATTCACTTATTTGAATCTATAGGCTTTCATATCCTATATCTATCTTCAAAGCCGTACTTCTAGCCCTCTACCATCATTCTATGCTAAAATCATCTGAGAATATAATTCCAGAATATAATTCCTAATTCTTTACATTATACCTCAGGTATAATACAAAATATGAAATGTAAAGTATGTAAAATGTAAATATAAAAATCTAAATATTAAATGATATATTAAATAGCAAATTATATTAAATATAATATTAAATATTAAAAATGTTAAACTATTTAAAAATTAAAACAATTTTATGGAGAGGAGGTTATGACAGAGAAGAGAAAGAAAAGGAGAGAATGATAGTCAATATTAAGAATTAGAGTATCTGTATTTGTATTAAAGTACATAATGAAGTACACCAAAAACTGTTAAGATAGACAGAGGAGGAATTGGGGTTATAGTATATTTGATTGAAGAACAGTATATACATGATGTAAATATCATAGTGAAACTGGCTTAGTACCATTACTTTATGCTAATAAAAAATTGAAAATAAAGTAAATCCCAAAGACTCATATTTCATACCAGATTGAGTACGTGCAGGGTGGTATGACCATGGACTCAAAGATTTTTATCCCAGAAGAATAACTGACTTTATTGATTTTTTTTACTTATCTTTTTTTCCCCTTTGTTAACCTGTTTTTCTTTATTTCTTGGGCTCCTTTTCCCCGGGTTACATGTGAGTAATGTTTTCAGAGAACTGTGGGTGGTAAATTTTGTGATTCATCACTTGTTTGAAAACATCATTATGTTTGCCCTCCAAGTCGAATACTAGTGAAGTGAAGTGCAGACTTTTGGACAGGATTTTCTTGGTGATAACTCTTCAGCTATTGCTTCATTACCTTCGGGTTTTCAGTGTTGCCAAGCAGGCGACTTGTTCATCTACTTTGTGAGATAGTTTTGTTGTTTCTGTGCTTTTGTTTCCTGTTTTGTTTTGTTTTTGTAGTAGTTTCTCTATTTTCTCCTTTAAAATCTTGTAGGATTTTCTTTTCGTATTCAGAAATTTAATCCTGGTGACCTAATTGGTACTCTAAAAGTTCCCTCAATTGTACTACCAAATCCAAACTTCTTTCTAGAATTTAAGTGGCTTCTTTGTCATTCTTTCCTCTCCAGTTGCTTTCTTCTTGCTGGAACTTCTATTAAATGGATATTGGAATTTCTTTCCCTTGCCTTTTTACTTTCTGACCTTTCCATATTGCCTTATTATTTTTCTGTTATTGTCAGAGTTTCATAACTCAGTCTTCTGGCTCAGGGCATTATAGCCTCACTGTGCCCATTTCTTATGCACTCCATCGATAGAGGTTTTGTGCTTTCACTCCAGCTACCCCAGTTTTCATTTTCACAATTTCTATTTCCTTTTATATGAATACAAAACTCAAAAGAATTGACTCCACTATTTCCAATAGATTTTTTTATTGAAACTTTGTTTTTTTTTCTTTTATAGTTATTTGTCTGCATGAAGTTTCTTTCTTTTGGATTTCCCCCAAATGATTGCTAATTCTTTCATTTTCTAAATATTTTCTATGTGATTGACCTATCCACTTAAGTATTGATTCCAGTAATATTTACCAAAAACCAAGTTGAGTAAAATGTTAAAGCTCCAAAGTCTGTAGACTACATATAAACCTTTGCCATTTTACAAAAGCTACCATACATTTATTATTTTCAAAAGAAATATCTTTTAATTTCATAGTATTTTAGATAGATCATTGTTCCTTCATTTCATACCTTAATCTCATTACAATACAATGAATTGTGCAAAATACAAGAATTATTATATAGCTGGAGGAAGAGTTACTAGTTTATAGTAAGAGTATATAGTATATAGTCAGCAATATCCCCCCTTTAACCTTTGCTTAAGCTGTTTTCTCCGCCCACACTGGATTTTCCCCTGAACAACTATGCTTTGAAACACACTATTTTCAAGAGGACATCTAAAAACCTTTGTTACTACAAGACATTTTCCTGTTTCTCAGGTGAATTTCTTCCTTTGCACAATGGTTGCACTCTACTGGTCCATTACTCATGAGTGGTATTTACTCCCGGCCTGTCTCTCCATCCATACTATGAACTTTAAAGGCCAGAAACTCCATGATTTTTAAGTTTTGCAGATATTCTTATCTAAAATGGGTGTGGCACTCACTACATTAAAGTGGAACTCTTTAAAATTGATTGTGTGTGTGTGTGTGTGTGTGTGTGTGTGTGTGTGAAGGTATAACTTTTTTAAAATGACAAAATAATTATACATGATTGGGGGATTCTATGTGTTGCTTTGATACACATGCATATTATGTGGTAATAAAATGAGATGATTTAGCATACTAATGTCTTTACTCACTCTATTGATTTTTATTTTTTATTAAATCAAGTACTATTGAAATGCTTATTTTTAATTTTAATATTGGATTTAGCATTCAAAACATTCTCTGCCAAACACAATGAATCCCAGGAATATTTCTTGTGTACTGTGTTTTTGAGAATTAAATCTTATATACCGTGAAGTTGTTGGCACAATAAGTTGGTCTTCTGTTTTCACCAACATTTATTATTTAACTCATTTGTAACAATTTTTATTTAATCTGAAGAATAATAACAGTGTATTTAGGACATTTTTGCACTGTTGGTGGTTTTAAGATATTCAGAAGAAATATATTTCTCTCAGAAGCCTTTTATTATAGCAAGGTAAGTAATGCCCCTGGAGGAAAAGCTATGAATAAGACCATCACGGGGGAAATTGCGCTTCCAAGTTCTTTTGCAGATGTAGCCATAGAACCAGCCTGAGGAAAAGTAAAAATAGTTAATGCTCATAAAATGCCAAGGGACAACTAAATAGAGAATTATTTAATATACTAATTGACTCCAGAGATGTGAGCTTCACTTACATGAGAAGAAAGCTCAGCTGGGGGGGTACAGGGAGGAGGTGCAACCACAACTTTTCTTAGTTGTAAAATATATAAAGTGTTTTTATTTGTTTTGTTTTGCTTTATGAAAGAACCCAAACAAACCTCATTTGTATAATAGCATGGCATCATGAGAGAACTTGTATGTTTAGAGAATATCTGGTAATTCAGTATAATTGAAGTATCATGGACACAGAAAAGGGACATAGGCTGAGACTAGAGCTCTAGTGAGTAAACTAGGAGAAGATAAGAAGAAATTTTAATCACAGGATTTTCCTAATGTCATATCAATTCTTTATAAATAATCTTTGAATGACTATACAAGCTATAATAAATGTCTATAGTAAGATTAGTTTAAAGGTAAGTTAGATACTGAATATTGTTAGACATTTAAATTTTTTCCACTACTATAAACACCACTGGCAACACATCTTTGTAAATAAATCTTTGTCAGTCGTGCGTCTCTGGTTTCTAGAAGAGCTGCATCTGAAATAAGACTACAAACGTATTAGGCTCAAAGAACGTAGACATAATCTTGGCCCTGTTCCAAGATCTCATTTTTCTTAGATTAGAAAAATGTCAGTTTGTTGTAACAGCCTATTAATTAATCTCCCTGCTTCCAGTTTGTACCCTTCCAATTCCTCCTCTACATTATGCCAAAGTAAACTTTCCAAAATATAAATCTGATGGTGTCCTTCCTACTAAGTCTCATACAATGGCTCCTCACTCTGTTGTGAATAAACTATCCAAATTTGAGAATGCATGGAGACTTTTAATGTATTTAGCAAATTGTTTGCCAGAAGGTTGCAGCAATTCATATTCCAACAAGCAATATATGAGGTATGGATCTCATTACACCCTCACCAACATACGGAATTCTCATTTGTCACACACATTATAGTGATTTGATATTGTATATGTCCCCTAATAATTTATGTATTTCTTAAAACCAAGGATACTGCCTATTCATCTTGGATTCCTAACACCAGTGTAGTATATGTGAACAATGAACAGCTTAAGGCCTCCCAATACAAGTACTTCATCTGTGTATAGGATTTAAGATTGTTTTACTTATTGCTCTGCTGAGATTTAAGGAGCAACAGGGTCAAGGCCAGGAGTTGAGAGTTCACACAAGGACTGAGGCATGAGATATGTCTCTGGAAGACAAGGCAGGTGACATAGAAACCATTCGTTCATTTAGTGCCATGAGAAGCTTTGTAGAAATGAATCTTCTCCAGCAGTGCACCTTTCAAAGCTATAATTCCCCACTACTGGGGGGGTCCTAGGAATAAGTTAGATTCTGCTTCCAAGGCCCATCTTCAAACTTAGTATTTTGTACTTCTGTGAAGTTTCCTGATGATGACAATGCTGTTGGTACATGGATTGCACTTTGAGGAGAAAGGTTGTCACAAAGTTCTGCTTCTTCACCTGTATATGAGGGCTTTTCACTGCTTCTCTAAAATTATTAAAGGGAGACTTCCATATCCAAAAATCTAAGCCATGTGCCAATTATACTTCATTGGTGCTATTTGAGGAATTTTCTTTTCATTTCTTTCAGTGAATCACATCCTTGGCTTCAGGTTAAAAATCATCTGAGAAAATTTTAGAAGATTCCAGGGTGTCAATAAATCAAATAGATGATAACCCATTGAGAAGACCATGTTTTGCAAACTTTTTCAAACTTTTCCAGGTGACTTTTTTGTTTTTTGTCAAATAAGGAGTCTGTGAGGTGATGAATTTCCTCTTAATTTTGTGGCTGACTCCCATGATATCCTTCTGTGTTTTAACCAGAGAACCACCAGAGTCCTTGGAAGAAACACAAGCAATATATGGTGGGAATGCATCTCGTGTATGAGTAAACATTGGGGTCTTCAACCTGATGGACCATCAGAAACCAGACTCACCACTGAAGCTTTGTACATCAGCAGATTTCCAGGCTCCCCAAATGAATAGTCAATGCACTGAAATCTGGTGGTGGTGGAGATTTCAATTCTTATGCTTTATAATGATTCTGAAGTGCCACAAAGTTAGAAATCACAACAAGAATATATGCTAGAGGAAAAAAATCCATCAAATATGCACTAATGACTGCTAGGAAACAAGGATCTTACTGTACCCTTAACACTTCAACCAACAGTCATTTCCAAAGCAAAATACTGCACCTCAAATTTTCCCAAATAACATGGCACCTATCCATCACTTTCTATCTGATTTAGAGGGTGCTGCCAGCAATTCTTTGACCCTCATTCATATTCTTTTTAAAAAGATAAACCAGTCTTTCTGGATTGTGACTTTCACCTTGGTATGACTCCACTTTTCTTGGCTGTGTATGCCTCGATAGAGCTTACATCAATCAGCTTAATAAATGTCCTGGTGTGCTTAAACTATAAATACCGTTCTCATTTATGGAAAAACCCAATTGTGGTGTCTTGTGATGACCAAACACAATTATTTACAGATGGATATATTGCTTTAGAAAGTATAAACCAACAAAGACAGGGTCCTTGACCTAAGAGGATAAAACTTGAAGATAGTTGTGAACAGATGTAAGATAGCCATAAACCTGTCCATCTCAGAGCCATAGAGACATCAGCTCCAGAGGCTGTGGCAAATCAGAGCAGATTTGTTCACCTTCAGTGTCATCAAAATAAACTGACTTCTAGAAAATTCTGGATACTTTAAGACTCAAGAATAATTTAGAGCTTGAGGTTCGAAGCTCAGGCTCTTGTAAGGAAAGTTGAAATAAAAGGTTCAATTCAAAATATGTCTTCTTTCAGCTTCCTTTAGTGTAACACAGATAATATCCACCACTGTGTAGTCCAGATTTATTACTAATATGCTTTTGTGTATTTTATTGGATGGAATGTTTTCTAAGGCTAGACTTTTCCATTGTTCCACTGATTCATTGAATGGCTTTTTAAAAATTTTTGATCCGGCTAAAAGGATCTACTTTTTAAAAAATTTTAATGTGTTTTACTAATGTAACCCAATATAAGATACTAAACATATTTGACAGAAGTGAATCAAATACTTAGCAGTTTCAATTTCAGTTGTAATTAGTCTTTCTAAGCATTCTGGTTTTGGCTCCATAGCATTATTACAGGAAGGAAAATAGTCAAATCCCAAAGTGATATTTAGCCATTGATAGTTTAATGTGTGTTTATTTTTTCCTCCTAAGTTTTTATTTCAGAAAATAAATCCTGGATCATATTCTCAAAGGAATGGGAACAATTTTTGTGTCTCTTTTCTTTTACAAACCTTCAAGGTGTTGCCCCCTCCCCTACCTCCACACCCCCTTCATGGTTCTTATAACACTTAAAAGAGTAGCAGCCCTGGGATCTAATGATCACTTTCTTTTCTTTGACTCGATAAAGTAGCACAGCTGCTTTGTAAGTCTTCCCACAAAGGCTGCCAATGGTGGTTGGGGACAGGGTGTCCTCCATTCTGTGGACACAGTGGAAATTTGATATCCACATGGGATCAGCCCTGGGCCTTGTCCAGCCTGAGACTGCATGCTATATTAAATTACATTGGGTGTTTTCTGTTCTACTTCTTGAACTACTGTTCTCAGAGACCACCCAACCTACACATGGACCTTGGGTCCATTATAAACCAAGGCAGAAAGCTGTCTTCATGGTCATCCAGAAGGCAAGCTGTCTGGAGCCAGCTTCTGCTTCTGAACTCACTGGTGATATTTCTGGCAGAACAATTTTACTTTTCCAATGAAATCTCATCACTTAAGGGAAGTTAATAACCTTCAGTGAGAAATGATTTGTGCTACAAATGTGAAGAGCAGGGAATCAACAAGCAGTCAGTGAAATGCCATAGATAAACGATTTGGTTTGGTAAATGGGCTTCACCAAGTTTTCCTTAAGCTGAGCTTTTTTTTGCTGTTATTGTTGGCCATGGGGCTTGAACTCTGGGCCTGGGCGGTTTCCGTTCTCTCTTCAGCTCAAGGCTAGTGCTCTACTGCTTGAGCCACAGTGCCACTTCTGGTTTTCTAGTGGTTTATTAGAGATAAGAGTCTCATGGACTTCCCTGTCCAGGCTGGCTCTGAACTGTGATCTTCAGATCTTAACCTCCTGAATAGCATGAGCCATCAGTGCTTGGCTTGAGCTTTTTTTTTTTTTTAAATTTCATATGCATTTGTAACTTCTTGAGCTTTACTTTTATTGTTCACTGACTTTCAAATTTGAAGGTACATCAAACTCCGATTACTGGCCTAGTCCTAGAGATACCTGATTGACTAGTCCAGTTTCAGATCTCAGAGGTTCCCTTTTGACAAACATCCCGGGTGCTAGTAACTCAGGTAGTCTAAAGACTGCATTTCTGGCAAAGCGTCAGTAACAACAAAATGCTATCACTCATTTCCACACACATACACACACACACACACACACACACACACACACACACACACAAATGTAGAGTATTCTAAAGATTATTCTTACCTTACTGTTGATTTAATTGAATGCATCAAGCTAACCTCAAAAGTTTATAGGAAAATATAGAGTAGACATTCTTCTAATACATTTAGCAGGAACCGTAGTATAGCCTAAACACTGGCTGAGCTAGCTAACTGGGGCCATTACTATTAGTTATTGTTGTCATGGAAATCTGCCCAGTGCTTTAACTTTTTCACACTCAGGAAAGTCATTTCAAAATTTGAAATAAGATGTGATCAGTGATTTGTCTGAAACCCTAGCTGATGGTAGAAATAAAATTTTCTTAGGGATTTCATTTCTATAAAGAGAATGTATTGAGTATATGTTAAGTGAAAAGCATGATAGAGGGAGAGAGAGAGAAAGAGAGAGAGAGAGATTTGTTTTTCTGACAAATCACTTCAATTCCTAGAACCTGGAATTCCTATTGCAGATGAAAGCTTTTGTGTTATTAGCTTGACTCCTTTCAGCTAGGTTGTGGTATTTTAAGCAAAGACACAAATTGGGTAGTTTTTAACATTGTTACTGATATTGACGTTGAGTGCCTATTATTGAGATATTGGTGAAATAAAATTATTTAAATAATGTTGTAAGTTGAAAATAGCTTGGACCAGGTGTTGATGGCTTATTCTTGTAATCCTAGCCAACTCAGGAGGCTGAGGTCTGAGGACCTCACCTTGAAACCAGTCCCAGCAGGAAATTTCATGAGACACTTATCTCCAGTTAACCACCAAAAAGATGTAAGAGGATCCGTGGCTGAAGTGGTAGAATTTTAGCCTAGAGCAAAAAACCTGAATCCAAGACTGGAATATACAACCTCCACCCCTTCGTGGCCCAAAAAGAATGTAGCTTGAGAGAAACATCAATACAGGTGAATGTTGGAGGGATGGGGAACATGTAGCTTAAAGATAGATCGTGTGTTTAGCATGTAAGGGATTCTGGTTTGAACCTTAGCAACACATACCTATGCACATACATACACATGCAAAATCAGAGAAAGAAAGGAAGAAAGAAAGAAAGAAAAAAAGGAAGAAAGGAAGGAAGGAGGAAGGAAAGGAGGAAAGAAGGAAGGAAGGAAGGAAGGAAGGAAGGAAGGAAGGAAGGAAGGAAGGAAGGAAGGAAGGAAGGAAGGAAAGAAAGGGTCCAAAGAGCAAAATTTCAGAAACTTCGAAGTATCTGTGGTTGATTTAAAGCTGCTTGAACTATTTTGTAACAGAGAACGACTTCAGATACATAAAGGAGGAAGAAAGAACATGTCATGTCTGGAAGTAACAATATTAGAAATAAATGTGAACAGAATTAAAAATGAGAGTGTACATAAGAAACAAGTGGCTTTACTGGTTTTCACTCAAAATCAAAAAAGATAAATAACACATAGTTTTAAATTTGCTAATAACTATATTTATAATTTTCAAAGAAAAACAAAAATAAGGAAAAAAAATCCTGTCCCTATTTTTAAATATACCTAAACTGCAGTTTTATGAATGTGTTCACTTGGAACATTTACTACTGTTCTATTTAATATTTGATAATGGCTCAGCTGTTGGAGAACCTGTACTAGCAAACACATCAGGAGCTGCTGGGGCTACCTTCTGCTCTGGCCTTTACTTTCCTACTTGAATTTGGTGGAACACTTGTCATTATTACGTCAGTTTTCTGGGCTGCCATGTTGGTAAGGGGAATTGAACTTACTGATTCTAACATCCATTGCAGTTCTAACTATTTATCAATTTTTGTTTCTGGATGTTGGATTATTAATACACTTTAGTGTTAGTTTCCTTTTTTCTTCCTCCTCTATAGTAAGCAGTGCTTATTCACTAATGTTCCCCTCTGTCTTTTAGAGAAAACAACAGCAACATATATTAGGTTTTTCTGCTTACTAGTGAAAGAACATGGTAAAACTAGGGTAGGGTGGATATAATTTTTTGAGAGATCCTCATATTTCTCAAACTATTCAGCAATGAGTACTCATCACTTATTCTTTGGGATGTATGCAGTTTCTGTGAACTGGAGTCTCCAGTACTTATTTGATAAGGACCATGGAAGAATAATGGCTTCAAAAGATTTTGTTCTCTGGAGAAAACACCAAAGCCCCAGAACTTTGAAGTTGGTTTTGTAGTTGGTTTATACTTCGAATTACAAATAATGGCCAAGAGCTAGAAACAAGGAAAAAAGACAAGCATATTAATAGGTAGCTATCATATAGTAAAGCTTACCATGTATTAGGCATGTTACCAAACATTTATGCCATCAAATTCTCATAAAGACCATGTGAAGCAGACATTATTATAGGTCTCACCTTACTAATGGGGAAACACAGACATGCAAGGTTAAACAAACTGCCTTAGATTAAACACTGGCAGAGCCAAGACACAAACTATCTCCAATTTACTCTCTTTATTGCTCAACAGTCCTCTTCTCTGTCATTTAATACAATTACAAAAGGAGCCATGAAGCATACTGTCTTGCTATCTAGACACAAGTGTTTGTGTTTCATTCTTGGCCTCCTAAATATCCCATTAAGAAAATTAGGTATTCTTTTAAATTCACCTCTCAAGAAATAACGTTACTGACTAAACCGAACTGTATAATCCAAACCCATTCCTTGTCCTCATCATATTCTTTCTTTCTTTATTTTGATATCACTGACTGTTCTCCAACCTTCTACATAGTGATCCATGTTGGAAGTGCAATTACCTTCTACATAGACTCAGAATGCCTAAACTTACTGTACAAATTTTCATGTTTTTTTTAAGTGCTTAACAAATAATATTGTCTTTTGTTGGTTGCAAAATGATAGCATCAAAAGCACTGGTATCTCTTTAGCCGGTACTGACTGAAAGCTGGAGAGAGTATCACAGAGTGCTTTGAAATCCTTTCTTTCGGGCTGAGTTTTGTAGCAGCAACACAGGATTTTAGTTCCTGTGTGGAATCACATGATGTCTTGAGGGCAAAGGCAGTTTCACAGTGCCTGATCCAGACACCTTGGCTATGTTCTCCCTCAGTGAGATGTTTTTAGCGAAGAATGATGGCTTGATTCAATGATTGCTGAATGCTCAATATTTGGCCTTGAGCTTTTCATGTAAGTGGTAGGGAGAACAGACAAAGCCTGACTAAAGTACCAAACTATATAATCCAAACCCGTTCCTTCTCCTCATCATATTCTTTCTTTCTTTTGATATCATGACTGTGCCTCAATGACAATTGAGAGACTTTGGTGAGTAAACATCTAGTAACTCCACTGGATGTTTTGTAGCGTGGGTTCTTCTACCTGCTATTTATTTGGAAGCACTAGCTCCAGTTGATGTTGCTGTTTTGGTAGTTGTTGATTCTGACTTTGGAAGTGCACAGCGGGGTGGGCATGGGTTGCTGTTCCCTGGGAATGTGCCTGCAATCAAGTCAAAATAGTAAGTACTGACGTTCACAAATTATTTGAGAACAAGTTGAATCATAAAACTTCCTACTATTATTTCTTTCTTTTTTTTTTTTTTGTCGGTCGTGGGGCTTGAACTCTGGGCCTGGGCGCTGTCCCTCAGCTCTTCAGCTCAAGGTGAGCGCTCTACCACTTGAGCTACAGCGCCACTTCCGGTTTTCTGGTGGTTTATTGGAGATAGGAGTCTCACGGTCTCTCCTGCCCGGGCTGGCTTTGAACCGAGATCCCCAGATCTCAGCCTCCTGAGTAGCTAGGATTACAGGCGTGAGCCACCAGCGCCCGGCCTATTATTTCTTTATACCTTCCTCCTAACTTCCTTTCTTTCTTCCTTTTCCCCTTCCCACCCACTTCTCTCCTGCTATCAGGAGCCAGATACAAAGTTAGAGGGAAAAGAAATGATGGCAAAGGTATAACCTAAATCTACTCATCTTTTAATATAAGAGTCAGAAAAGCAGGGCTCTAATTAAGTCTATAAAAATAGATAATTTGGTTTAAGTAATTAGATTTAGTGAAGGATGTAACTAAGAGAAAATGAAATTTTGTTTTGTTTTCTTTGTAGCTCGTGGAGCCTGAACTCGGGGCCAGGGTGTTGTCCCTGAGCTATTTTGCTCAAGGCAAGCGCTCTATCACTTTGAGCCACAGCTCCACTTCCAGTTTTCTGGTGGTTAATTGGAGATAAAAGTCTCACAGACTTTTCTGCCCAGGCTGTCTTTGAACCTTGACCCTCAGATCTCAACCCCCTGAGTAGCTAGGATTAAAGGTGTGAGCCACCAGCACCAAGCTGTGAGTATTTTCTATGAAGAAAGCAGAAAGAAGAGATAAGGATCTAGATTTCCAGGGGAAGGCAGAAAGTATCCAGAGTGGATATTAGCAGTGTGGAGTAAAATAGCTAAGTGGATTTGAGGAATGTGGGTAAGACTACGGTCTGGTTAAATATAGGGATGGAAGAAAGTGAGTCAAGGATGTATTTATCTGTTTTGGGCAGGTAGCCCCAACCACTCAAATAGAAATTGGCAATGAACTTGATGCATTCAATTTTAGCCTGATGGATTTGAGATTCAGGAAGGGCACTTTGGTCAATAGGCCCAACAGAAATATTTTGCTGATATTGACCTTGTAATTGTGTGGCATATGTTTATAGAAATTAATTTATAATGATTTTCAGCCTTCTTCTTATGCAATTGTAATTACCTTTGGTGTTGAATCAAAGACTATGAAGGACAACAAAGAATATAGAGATCCTCCTTGCTTTGAGGCGATCAGGATGTAAATATATAGACAAAGCCTATCCTAAGACAACCAATTAGATAAAGAGAAAAGTTCTACTTTGTGAAATGCTAGTGCACATGTGGGAAATGACCTATGGGCCTTTATGCCCACAAACAAGCTAACTAAAGGCTGATATTCTTAAGGGAGGGATCAAAAGATGCAACTCCTCTGAACAACTAATGAACTATGATCAAAATGAATACCTAGAAGCAAAAACATATTTGGAGGGAGAAGGCCAAGGGAGGCCACATGAAAGAAGGGAGGAAAGATAAGCAAATGTAGTCATTACATTCAACATATATTATACAAAAACAGAATGACATAACTTGAAGGTAGGAATGGGAGTAGGAATCATGGTGCGGGGGAATGAAAGGGGGAATATTGATCAAGATGTGTTGTACTCATAATCTGACTAACAGAATTGTAACCTCTTCATACAGCCACTCAATAAAGATAAAAATAATTGCTTTTAAAAAGAAATATAATATGTATATAAACTAAGTAGAACAACTTAGATACCAGTTAGAAAAGAAGAAACCCATACAATATCATCCTCTGTGTCTCTACATCATCTAGCCATGCATAGCTATAATTAGATTATCAGGAGATATAAGGGTCATTTTCAGTTAAATATATATTTATAATTTGCCTCTAAATTGTTTTGTTTCTTCACCTCAGAACAACGTAACAGATGTCAAGGATGCTCATTACCATCATTCCTGAAAACCATACTAGAAACGTTCTTCAGTTACTTCTCCCTTCTCCACTTTTTGTCCTTTGGCTCCTCTCTCTCATTTTCCCAAACAAAATATATCTTCAGGAGGAATTTTCTAAAGGAGGATTGTTCTAAAAGCAAAAGACAAAACTATCCATGTGATATGTTTGGTGACTCAAGATATTCAAAATGATATCACTTTAAAGACACATTCTGAACAGTTTGAGGGCCTAATTTGTACTAAAGATTAGAGGTAGTGGTAAAAGAGTCTAGGTCAATAAAAGGAAGAAATGGACTTTGGTTTTGTCATCTTTTCTGTGTTTGGGAAAGTACGTAGCATATGGTAATTTTAACGAACATTTGTGGATGAGTTGAAGGAGTAAAATATGACTCAGGAGTGAACACCTGTCATCAGTTTCAGGACACAAAAGTAAACAATCAGGGTCTTGTAAGGTGGCTCAGTGGTAGAGTTCTTGCCTTGCATGCATGAGGCCCTGGGTTTGATTCCTCAGCACTACATAAGCAGAAAAAGCCAGAAGTGGTGCTATGACTCAAGTGATAGAGCTCTAGCCTTGAGCTGAAGAGCTCAGGGACAGAGCCCATGCCTAGAATTCAGGCCCCATGACCAACAGAAAAAAGAGTAAATGACCAGATATGGAAGAGTAATTCAGGAATTCAATAGATCTCTAGTCCTTTCAATCTAAAAATCTGGAATTCTTAAGTAACTATCCTTTATAATAATAATCCATCTCTACATATTTTGTCATTCCCGAACAACCATCATTGAACATAACATGAAAGTCAATCTTTCTTTCTTTCATTTGTTTGTTTTTGGCAGTCATGAGGTTTGAACTCAGGGCCTAGATGCTGACTCTGAGTGCTTTTGCTAGCATTCTACCACTTTGAGTCACAGCACCACTTCTGGTTTTCTGGTGGCTAATTGGAGATAAGAGCTGACAGACTTTCCTGCCTGGGCTGGCTTTGAACCACAGTCCTCAGATCTCAGCCTCCTGAGTAGGTTGGATTACAGGTGTAAGCCACCAGCACAGGCTAAGTCAATCTTAAGTAACCATAGAACAAAACCTAACACAAAGAGCAAATCTTTTCTATTCAAATAGACGTGCTTGTGACTTTCAGCTCTCCCACTTACGATCTGCAGAAGCACCTGCAAGCCACTTTGCTTTTCTGAACATCCTTTCCTTGTCTATGAAATTAGATACAAGTATTTATGGTACATGACTTTTATGAGGTTGAATGAATTATTTCTCCTTAAATGTGTACTATAACAGAAGTGGTAAAGGCACTGTCATGATGATGATAAAAAACAAAACAAAAAGCTTGTTCACTTTGTCTCCTTCTATAAAAGATATCAAAGTTCAGCCAGCATTCTAAATGTGAAAAGAACTATCGCATAGTGTGTGTATATATAAATAATATTTTCTTTATGATGTTTATTAAGCTGTTTAAACAACAACAAAAATATCATTTGTCCCCAAACTTCCACGTTGTTCAAAGTATGGCCTGTATAAAAAAGTCAGGATTTATTCAGCCATATTGAAATCAAATGCCGAGCAGGTCCATAATAAAAATACAACACAAAAGAAAGTTGAGAAAAAAAAATCAGCATGTCCCCCCTTCTAGTGGTCAATTAATTTTGATAGTGTGTGTGTGTGTGTGTGTGTGTGTGTTTGTACTGTGTACTCAAAATCGAGACCTGGGCACTATCCCTTAGGTTTTCTTCAAGGTTAGTGCTCTACTACTTGAGACACAGCTCAACTTCTGTTTTTTGGCTAGTGTATCTAACACTCTCATAGACTTTTCCTTCCTGAGATGGCTTCAAACTTTAACTTTTATCTTTAATGTTTAGATTTCATCTAGGATTACAAGTGTGAGCAACCAGAACATAGCTGAACTTTTCTTGTGGTAGGGGAGATTGTTTTATTTTTTTTTCCACAATGGGAAAGAAGAGGTGGAAGTCACAAAATAAATTATATCAAATATTTTCATATCTTAGCCGGGCGCTGGTGGCTCACACCTGTAATCCTAGCTACTCAGGAGGCTGAGATCTGAGGATCCAGGTTAAAAGCCAGCCCGGGCAGGAAAGACCGTGAGACTCCTATCTCCAATAAACCACCGAAAGTGGCGCTGTAGCTCAAGTGGTAGAGTGCTTGCCTTGAGCTGAAGAGCTGAGGGACAGCACCCAGGCCCAGAGTTCAAGCCCCACGACCGACCAAAAAAAAAATATATATTTTCATATCTTTGACATGTTAATGCACTAGATCATGTAAGATGAAACTTAATTTTGCCTTTACAACTTCCTCTGTAAACATGATCATTAATAAGTCTAAAGTTGGAAAATCTTCTCTGCCATTTGTCACTAACTTAGTTTCTTAATTTAGAGTTCTGAACCAGTTTTATATGAAGGAAGTTAAGGTATATATATATATATATACACACACATATATATGTATATTTATACATATATACATGAATTGTATATTTATACATAGATACATACATAAATGTATGTATATGCATACATGTATACATATATATATACATATATCAGTATATATGTATGCATACATTCATACATGTATGTATTGTTCATTCAAGTGGTCTTGTTAAAAGAAGATGGCTGTGCTGTCTTCATCTGGCTCATAAACGTAGACCCTCTGGATTCTAGCAGACTGGGCATTTATGCCTGGAATTATTAAATAATGCTGAGTATATATAGAATAATGTTTGAAAGAGCAATCAGCTTTTTTGACTCTGAACTAAATGCTGTTCAGAGTGGTTATATGCTTGGCATCAAAGAAACCCATTTTCTGCCTTTGAAAACTGAAAATGGACCCAAGAACTCAATGGGACTCCAATAGGAGCTATAAAACTGTGGTTATTTAAAAGTGCAAATCTGGTATATCTTTCAAGTATTAAAAACAGACATTCTCCTTGGCAGCTGCCAGGAGAAATGTGTCTTAGCAAATTTCCTGACTAAAGTAAAGTATTCAGCATTTACTTAAAGATTTTTGAAGCTATAGCCCAAATTGTAATTAACATACTTGTTATTGGCATTGAGTTTCTTCTTTCCAGGAAACAGATGTAAGAGCAAAGCTCAGAGTGATAAAAATTTCATTTTTCATCAGTATAGAACACCCTTCAATGATACTTTTTCATTCCAACGCTTGTCATTCACAGTACCAATTTCAGCAATATTTCCTTGTCATGAATGAGAAAAAGCAATGGCTACAGCATGGAAAATGCATTCCACCAAGATGGCAGGTAGCCATTGCTGTAGGATCTATATCTTTAATGTTCTAGTAGCATGATACTTTTGGTTGCAACTGAAAATAGGAATTATTGCTGTTGAGCTAACATTTAGATAAAGCTCAAACATTGGAAGAATAAGATTTGACACTTAGACTAGAAAAGATAAGCAAGAGTATAATGTTTTGTTCCAGATTCTTTCAAAAAATGTAAACCTCCCTATTCAGGACTTGTTTTGGGTCTATCCCAAGATAGACTGAGGAGCTATAGAGAAATTTGCTACTTACCCAGTCTCATTTCGCATCCTTCCTTTAACCGTCTCTGAGGGATTGAGTTCTTAGTCTGGCTGGCAGTGTTAGATATATTACTTGCTCAATCAATCAACTGTTTTAGCCAGCTTAGTGCACTAATTGTTGTTTTAACTTTATTGAACTTGATCAGCAATTGGAATGAATTTACTCAGTCAGAGGTTTGTACTATTGGCTCTCTGTAGCCTTGCATAGCCCTCCATAGAATTAAAAACCACCTACTGTTCACAGTAAACAGAATAAATGCATGTGTGTTATCTAAGCAGGTATACAGGGAACTTTATCTGTTTTTTGCTATTGTTTCATCTGAACTGGAGAAAGACGTTTCTAAGCTTTGAATGTTTGTTTTTCCTTACTGGTAGTGGTGTTAACAATGTTTTCCTTGCTGCATCATCATTGTCATCATCGTCATCATCGTCATCATCCTCATCAAGATCATTATTCAACTAGAAAAAAATAAGGCTAACAAGTCTTTTCATGCCTTTAAATAATATGTGTAAAACATATATACTATATATACAACATATATACTAGATGTTGTTAAATAGAAAAGTATCTGGTTAGTGTTCATATTTTGGAGTTTAAGAAGAATGCATACTTCTTCTGCTGTGATGTTGGTGAAATATATCACTCAAGTTCAGTTTTAGGTAGAGGTTACTGATACATTGGTAATTCCCTCATCTGGTTTTAACTATGCAGATATTTCATCTTTCTGGGTATACTTCCATTTTTGTATAAAAGTAGTAACTCGTTCATATTACCAGAGGAAATGGATTCCAATTTTTTTCCACTGGTAAAGTACATTATAACCTATAAACTATATACAGTACATTTTAACATATAATACAGAATATTTCCTAAAGCAGATTACATGTTACTAATCTTTTTCCTAACACCATTGTACATACCACAAACTGGTTTTCCATTTTGGTTTCTGTAGGTATGAGGGAACAGAAGACCTTTTCATCTAAAGGAGTTGAACAGCTTAGGGAGCATTTTTAATGCCAATTGTTTTCAGAGTTATGTCATGCAGACAGTATTGTATTGCATAGGTTCTATGGGTACCCATACCTTCTTATGTACTGGTAATGCCAACTCAATAAGGTATTATTGCAATATATGGATAATATTAGAAGCCACAGGAGAAGTTAAGTTTGAATAGGGTGTACAAATCCTTTTATTGAAGAGAAAATCAATACCCCAATGACCGTAATGACTATTTTGGGTACCAAGACAGGAACTGGCAGAGCTGAATCTGCTTCTTCCTGCTCCTAACAGTAGGAAATAATAGCAGCTTTGTTTACCAGTCCATGCCTCACCAACTCTGATCTGGCAAATTGCACTGGGTCATTTATTCATTCAATAAAGGTCCATTGAGAATAATCTAAATGCACAGTGCATTCATCAGTACCTGAGCAGGGAGCTGCTGATAAGTAATAAAGTAACACATCCCCATCCTTCGGCCACTTTAGTTACTTACAACATGGATGGTCCATCGCTAATGCTGCCAACATCAAAATATGTGTGGCAACATACTGATGGGAAGAAGGAGTAGATACTTGTACTAGTAGATACATGAAATTTTAACTGGGACCTAAATGATCATGAAGATGTTAGCCCTTCAAAGTAAAAGCACTATAGTAATTCGAGAATTTTAAGCAAAGTAAAAGCATTATAGTAATTAGAGAATTTTAAGACCTAAATAAAATGATAAATCCTAATATGTAGCTAAATGAATCATGGTGGCCATTTTCCAATATATAATATCAAATATACAATTGTCAGTACTAAGTGGCTCTTTTCAAAGAGCTCTTTGAAGTTGATAACTTAGGACTTTGGCAGTCAGACCATCTGATAGTTCTTATCACTCTCCTTCCCTATGTTGTCCTATTGGTTGTTTAATATCTTCTCATGCTACTTGTTTCAAGTTCCTTTGCTAATAGATTTTCTCTTTTGTTTGCTGACACAGTACAAACAACCAGGAAACGGACTAAGATGAGGTGAGAGAGAGACTCGCTACAGGCCTGGTAATTACTGGCTCACTGAGAAGTGTTAGCTCTTACTCTGTAAGTTATGCAGATCCATGAGGAAGTCTCTTAGGTCTCTGCTTGTATCTTCCTCATTTTAATCAGAATAGATACATATTTTTTCATTTTTTTATTCTTGAGTAGAACTAGACAAATGCTCATAAAACCAGGCTGGGTGGTAGAGAACCCAGAGACAGAATTCTCACATTCAGTGACCCCCGCCCCTGACAAAAATATAAAACACACACACACAGACACACACATTCCTGCCAAACTGAAGCAAAGTCCCTTATGTCATTAAATAGTAACTGATATTCTGCTTATTTGAGTTTCTAAATAAGAACAACACATTTGCAAAATGTTAGCTAGAAGGATTTAAGAAAAGAATGCTTTTTATATCATCTAAAGTGATCACAAATATTTTCATTTATAATAAACATTTATTTAAAATAAACATTCAAATTAGTTGAAAAGTTACTTACATGACAATCCATAATAATCATAATAATGTGTTTCTAATAATTGTACACAGCAATTGATTTGTTTCCTCATGATATTTCCATGGAAGCACCTAGGTATTTTGGTCATTTTAATCCCTTTTAGTCTCTTATCTTTCTCCCCTTTTCCTTCAATAGTTCTCTTTCTGTTATATTGGCTTCTAAGCACACTGTTTAGGAAGGGTTGAATTGAAAAAGCTCTTTAAGCATCATTTAGCTACCTTTTTTTCTCTCAAGCAGTGATGGAGCTATCCATCCCAAAAGAATGATATTTGTTATTACTGAGACACAGCTGTATCTATATTTACAGTACTTTCAGTTCTCTACTCTTAACTCTGGACAGATCTTTCCTATATCTACTCTCCATTTATTCTATGTAATTCAAAGACATTGTGTGTGTGTGCAAGTGTGCAAATGAACATGCACGCATGCATGTATATGTGTAAATAATAGATAGCTGACTGTGAGTGAATATATCATAGCATTTCATGATCTGTAACTGTTATATCACTTTAATATTTTTCCCCAGAAAATATCTGAATTCCAAATCTTTCCTCAACAATTACATGATCATCTTTCCTTAATACTTCTTCACAGTGAATTTTAATGTTCAACTTAAACAGATGGATGTTAATAGGAGTCACTTTTTGCCATCTTGTCATTAAAAATATATATACATCAATGCACATGTAACTAAGACCTTTTAGTGTTGTTTTTGCAAATAAGTCTAAAAAATACCAAACACTTATGTGGGTTTGAACTCTTTCTAATATTTAATTTCAATTGATATAACACATATGATAGAAAATGAAGTACCAAGAGACGAAGTCATTTAATTCATTAGCTTCCCCTTGACTCTCACCTTTTGTGAACGATGCCTTTTTCTCTAAACTAGGCCATTGTCCAGAGGAAAGCTGCTGATGTTTACTCTCCTGTATTTCATTCTGCAATTAAACTATGAACTTTTAAACCTAAAATTCCAGTAGAGCATTGGTAAACAGCAGGAGCAACACATATCCAAGGGTGTTCACGTTTCTGGCATGCGAAGCCCCACAGAAAAGGGCTTATTTTATATTAGTCTTTTGTATTTTTACATTTGACTGATTGAGTCAATGGAAACCAGCCCTAATTGTTGCTTTATAGGAGGACGATGTTTTCCATCACTGGCACATACTGAGCCAGACCTTTGGGGAGTAAAACAGAGCTGGACTGCTGGTTTCTGTTACTCTGCAAATCAAAAAAAGATTGGTAGTTCTGATTAATCTTTTATTTCATTTAGTTGCCTACACAACACCCTGCCAAATTACTTTATAATAAATAATAAAAGTCACCGAGAACTATGTGTTTATTCTCACCACCAATCCAAATGAAAGGTTTTCTGTAAATGAGTTATTTCTAATAAAGCACAAAGCTTGAAGAAAAGTATTAAAAGCAAATTTGCCTTATGGTTTTATGTTAATAAAATGCATAAAACTTGAGAAAAAGTTCAACTAATGGCAATGTGGTTTTAAAGATTCTAGAAAAAAAAATCTAAAGGCAGCAAAACAATTCCAAATGTATCTCTTCATCTTGCAAAATGACATTTAATGAAGAAAACTTAACTATTAGGATAAACATGAAGCTATTCAGATTCTCCACAACAGTGAACTTCAGAAATCTAATTCGTTGGGTATGTTAGAATAACATTTTTTTAAATGCGCTAAAATAAAACAAGCATTAGACTCTAAATGAAAAAAAGGCCAGATTTAATAGCAAACAGAGGACAATGTTGCCATATATACTTTCTCAATGGGAAAATGAGTTAAAGAGTTCCTTCTTATGCAAGATTGATTAGGGGAACCCTCAAAGTACTGTCACTGCTAAGCACTCATCTAGTTCCTATCAAAACACAAAGCTATTCATTTTGGGTACTTTTCGATATTTTTATGATTGATTCATTTTTACTTATTACAACAAGTCAAGGTAGAAAATGATTAAATTCTGTGCTCAAGATGACAAATAAGTTTGCAGCTATGCCAAGAGTCAGCTCATGACAAGAGTGATTTGACGTCAGTTGTCTATGACTCAGCCCTGTGTACTCCTGGCTGGACTGATACCGTAGAACCACTGAAACATATTGACCCAAGAATTATTAGCAAATGGGACATCTGGAAGTTGTTTCGATGGTGCAGGATGTTAAAGCAAGTGTGTGTGGGTAATTAATTGATTTAGCACATTTAAGGGAAGTTTCTTGTCAATTACAATACTTACAGGGAAATAATGCTGCACTCAAGAAACAGCATTTTTACTCTCATGGCTAGGGTTACCTGTATGCCATTTCCTTCTCCCTCAGTGGACCATGTAGGCACTTAAGTTGAGGGTTTAAGCTATAAAATGTGTCTTAAAATGCTGGTCACTAGGATATTGGATAACTTTCTAGACATTTTCAAAAGATCTGCTCCTAATACATTAAATTATATGGCTTCAGATGTATTTAGTTATTTTGTTTAACTGTTACAGTGACTTCCCTCACCTAATAATTCAAACACCTCTTAAACTACTTACTGAACAACTGTTAGGATATACACTGATTCTAGAAGCTGCAGCTTATAGGCGTATTTTGTACAATCAATTTTCAGAACACAACAGCTTCATTGCTTATGTGGGTGTTTTACCAAGAGACAACATAATCTATGGGGCTGAGTCCAGTGGCATTAATAGCTACAAACCAAACTTTAGGAAAACAAACTAAAAAATAGTCACATGTAGAACCTATGTGAAACAAGAAGTAAATGTGCTATGAATGTTTGATTAAAACAGAAAATAATTGGATGATAAGCAAATGAGCATATTCAAAGTTTCTAAAACATATAGTACCCGGGGGAATGATAACAATTTCTAGACTGAATTGTCTTGTTTGATAACAACCTTGGCCTTGGTTTTTGAGGAAGTATCCTGTTTTGTGTTTGGATTAATAATTACAGGGCACAGAGGCTACTTTTGTGGTGCCTCCCGGGCAAGCTGCTGCTTCAATATGCAACTGAGTATCTCCTTTCCAGCCATTGGCTGTTGGCAATCACTGAAGTGGAAGATGAATGCAAACTTCCTACTTTCTATGAGGAGCATATCTTCACAGAACTTGCCAATGACACTGTGGTGAAGAATGGAAGGCATATATGGTCTGAATCAGTGGTGGGAACGACAAACAAGATTTACCCATGAAGCAAGGTGTCGTGACTCATGGCTGAGTTTTTTGCTACTGAGCAAGGTGCCAATTGGAGTGTTTTCAACTTAGTCTTTGTAAAAAAATAAAAATAAAAATAGGAGGAAGAGGAGAAGGAGGGGAAAGTGAGGGAAAGGAGGAGGGAGAGGGGGAGAGGTGGGGAAGGAGGAGGAGAGGAGGAGGGAAGGGAAGAGGAGGAAGAAAAAGGAAAAAAAGATACCCCTGAATTGACAGATACCTCTCTGACCTGCGGGCTTCCAGAATCTGCAAATTTTTCAATCTCTGTAAAGAAGATGATGTCCGCCAAAATGTTGTTCAAAAATCCCTGAACAAAGGGGCTGGGATGTAGCTCAGTGGCAAAGCGCTTGCCTAGCAAGAGCAACGTCCTGGGTTCGATCCCCAGTACCAAAAAAGAAAAGACAAAAAAAATACAGTTAAAAATCCCTGAACAAAGAAGGTAAAAAATTACCCAAGATTCAGTGTGTTGTTCTCCATGTGTCCTGTCACACAAATGCCACCCCATTCCACTGAAGAAACAATTTACTGAAAGAGGCTCCAGAATGAAGAAAGCCAAAGAAAAACACCAGCAACAGACAACCAGAGGCTATCTTCTCTGAGAGCTTCTACTTCTGAATCTGAGTCTTTAAGAATAACAAATAAATGATTAGACCTTAAAAAAAGTCAATGAAGAAAAATAACCAGATCAAATGTTAAGACTTCAATTTATTGATGTGTGCATTTATGAGTATGTTATTCATTTCATTTATTCATATTATTAAGAGTACGTGTTCTTCATGAGAGCTATT
This sequence comes from Dipodomys ordii, assembly GCF_000151885.1. NCBI lineage: Eukaryota > Metazoa > Chordata > Mammalia > Rodentia > Heteromyidae > Dipodomys > Dipodomys ordii. The sequence goes on along the minus strand of NW_012267313.1, from coordinate 1,542,040 downwards.
ATTTGTTTGAGGACACCTAAACAAGTAATTGTAAGATAAGGTGAGAGTCTTAACAACGCTCAGAAATGCAGAGAGAGAGAGCTCGATTAGGGGAAAATGCTAAGAGGAAGCTTTCACAGAGAAGAGTGAAGAGAAAGGAAGCACTAGAAAGGCCCTCTGAGTCTCTCACAATACTTCATCAGAGAAATCATGGTAATTTGGCACATTTCTGAGTCTAGACTCACCCCGGAAAACTTAATGATTTAGTCTTTAAGAAAATGTTCTAGACTTGAACATACACATAAACATAGATCAGCAAACTTCACTCACAAAATGTTACATATGCAAAGCATGAACCCCCATTTATTAATTTATTACGGTATATCTAATATAACTGGGAAATGTTGTTTGCACTATTTCAGACCAAGTATTAAGTCCTTATATAGAAGATTTCAACCTCAAAATTAGTGACCTTTAGATCAGAACAAGGACATCTACTTTAAAATTGGAATGTGGATGAGCCTTACATTTTGATAAAGGTAAAAAAAAAATGTGTGCCTATGTTGATAAAGTCCAAGCCTACAGGAAACTTCTTACAGAGTGGGGAAATTGTGTCTTCTTGTTTCCTCTCCTCCTACTCTCTTACCTCTGTCTCCCACCTCCTGCTGATTGACTCACATAAATACTAATACATCTTCTGGAGTTAAAAATGAAGTTGATTTCATTCTACGAGGATGTTGTATGTCTTTTCCTCTCCATTTTTTTTTTACTTAATATTTGAGTCCTTACTGGATAACTAGTTTCCAAATTTTAAAAGAACACTGATCTCATAATAGGAATCAGGGAAGTTCAATATTCATGGAATATGGTATGTTCAAGTGGTATTGTTTGCTGAGGGTATAAGCATAGACACAACCAGCTGTTAAAATATCCTTTGTCTTGCTGATAAGCTATGAGTATTCAGAGAGAAGAGGTAGCACATAGAAGTTTGTAATATGAAAGCTGATTGACTTAGTTACAAGAAAACTGAAAAACAAAGGTGAGAGTTTCTGAGGCATTCATATACAAATGAACATTGGGATTCAGACTCTGGTCAAAATATATACCTCCTGTGAGAGCTAAGATAAAAAGCTATATTTAGGAAATTATTCATCATAGAGAGATGAGAAGAGAGGAGGAGATAGGAGTCATGTCACCAGACCTTTCTGTGATGCATTAAAACTCTCAATGTAGAAGAAGAAATTTACACAAAAGAGCCATCTTCAAAGATATGCCTTTTGCTGGACTCTGGTGGCTCATGCCTCTAATCCTAGCTCCTCAGGAGACTGAGATCTGAGGATCATGGTTCAAAGGCAGCCCAGGCAGGAAAGTCCGTGAGACTCTAATCTCCAGTTAACCACCAAAAAACTGGAAGTGGTGCTGTGGCTCAAGTGGTAGAGCACTCACTTTGAGCTGAAGAGCTCAGGGACAGTGCCCAGGCCCAGAGTTCAAGCCCCATGACCACCACTACCAACAACAAAAAAGGTATGCCTTTTAAAAGTTATCTTTACTGGAAATTTTTAAAAAAGTATATTAACATAAGAAAAAAAGTCAGGAAACTACTTAAACAATTCCTATAAATGCTACTGGTCTGAACTTGAGGTGGAGACTGTGGGAGAGAAGAGGCAGACTTCAAACATCCTGAATAGTGTGATGATCAGAACAGCAGTTTCAAAGTTGATGGGAGAGATAGTCTAAGCCCGAGATGATTTTCATTGTCCTAGAATGTATAAGAAGAGATTTGAGAAGACATTGGGGTCATTTTAAGAATATGTTTGCTATATCAAAAGAGCATTAATTTGGAAAGATCCAGTTGAAATTTGGAGATTTGAATCTAGATCTCAAAAGAGAGTTACAGGTTGTAGAAATAGATCAAGAGCAATGTTTAGGTAGTGACTAAAACCAGGGAGCTAGTTGAAAAGGATTGGGTATGGAGAGACAGTATGTACACTGAGAAGGTTTATGTCTTAGAAACACCTCTCATTCATAGTAAAGGACTGGTGGAAGAATCAAACAGAAAAGATATGTAGGAAAGGCTAAATCAAAAGTAAAATTAGAATTTGTCATGGGAATTTGAAAGAAGGGATCATGATAGCAAATGTTACAGGGAATTTTAAAATATCTGAAACTAAATGTCTCTATTGGATTTTGCAAAAGAATTATTTATGATCTGGCAAAGGAGTTTCAGGGGGTTCCTGAGGAGCAGTGGAAGAAGAAATGAATAGTAAAGAAATAAGATGACAAACTACTCATTTGGTAGCAAGGAGAATGATAAAAACATGGCACTGGGAAAGACATTTTCCCAGACCTCCCTTAGCAGGTCTACTACTAACCATGTGCATGGCCACATTTTAGAACTTGTTTATTGTGTCCTGGAGTTGATTACTTCAGTTGGTTCCTCAATAGATAGAAATCTTAAAGGGAAGGTCATGAATGTCAGGCCCACCTGGCACTTCATAAATGTTCCTTGGTGATGATCAGAGAAGGATGCAGACCTGAGGAAATAATTATTATGATCAGTAAAACAATACAAAAAAGCAAGAAGTTACAAGTAACCAAAAAAGGTCACACTGACAACTGATTTGCCTTAGGATAGGACACAGAGCATACTAAAAATTTTATTTTTTAAAAAGTTTTTATTTGTTTTTATTGTGAAAATACTGTACAGAGGTGTTACAGTTACACGAGCAAGGTAATGAATGCATTTCTTATCAAGCACTGTTGCCTCCTCCTTTGTTTTTTCCCTACCATCCCTGCCCTCCCATCTCCACAACTATACTCTGCGCCTTCCCCTTGTAACGTTCGTTTTTCAACATAGTGTCTTCGTACATCTCATTGTTGCAATGGGTCAACCTGTATCCCTGTTTAAGCATTTTGTTATTTTCCTTCTCCTCTCCAAATTATAGCAACATCAAAAACAGTGACAACAGGGGTTATATGGTGGGGGAGGGAAATGCAAAGCAACAACAAAAAAATCACATCACATGGTACCTTATAAATACGTTAGAAACAATAGCAAGAAAGAAAGAAGAAAAAAAAAAACTTGTGTCCCTATCTTGGGGGTCATTTCCCTTAACTTCATCTTATCTGGTCATATGTATAGCTCAACTTCTTTAGCCATAAAAGAAATGCAAATCAAAACAACATTGAGATTCCACCTGACCCCAGTTAGAATGGCTATAACCAAGAACTCTAATAACAACATATGCTGGAAGGGTGTGGACAGAAGGGAAGCTTACTGAATTGTTGGTGGGAGTGCAAACTTGTTCAACCACTTTGGAAAGTAGTATGGAGGTTCCTCAAATGACTCCACATAGAGCTCCCCTATGACCCAGCAATCCCACTTTTGGGCATTTACCCAAATGACCACAAACAAGACCACACTAAAGCTACCAGCACAACTATGTTTATTGCAGCATTATTTACCATAGCTAAGATATGGAACCAACCCAGATGCCCCTCAGTAGATGAATGGATCAAGAAAATATGGTATTTATACACAATGGAATTCTATGCCTCCATCAGAAAGAATGACATTGTCCCATTTGTTAGGAAATGGAAAGAGTTGGAGAAAATTATATTAAGTGAAGTAAGCCAGGCCCAAAGAAACATAGGTCCCATGGTTTCCCTCATTTGCAATAACTAGTATATATCTCGGACAAGGTAGAAAAGGTCAAAGTAGAAAAGTAGAAAAGGTCAAAATTTTTATTCTTGAAGCAAAGACAGTCACTTTTACTCCCCTTGAAGCAGAAGGAAATGTAACCCATCTTCATGGGTTACTCTGAAAATGAATTGTGTAAATGTGGGACTGGAGATTTACTCTGGATATTCTGTTGTCCTCATTTATGTAGGAAGTATTTGTTTGGTGGCTCATAATACCAGGAACACACATTTCCTGATATCAATCCATTTATGGATCTATATTCATAAGAGAGAACAGTTTTTAGTTTCATTTATTAATTTATTTTTATACAATGTTTGTCAGATTTTTGATGTTAAGATGATCCTGAATTCATGAGATATATTTGATTACCTTCCATTTTTGTGTGTGTTCTGGAATAAATTATATGGAATTGAATTTACTATTTCCTTTAAAGTCTCAAATCATTCAGTAATAAAACAACCTCTTGAGAATTGGGGATAATTTTTGAAATGTTTTGTATTATGGTTGTTATTCAATTCAGATTTTTAAAATAAATTATTCTTGCTGCATACATATTTTGCAAACATCTGTTATTTCACAAGTTTTACATATTTATTAACATTAGAGTTTTGAATAGTGATCTTTGCACATTTTGTTCAATTTGCTTTTGATATTAGTCTTTATCTTTCTGAGTACATTTCCTTTTTTCCTTTTATGCAGAGCTGAGGACAAGAGCTCTTCCAGTGAGCTAACTCCCCAACCCCTAGCCTTTCTCTTTCTAATTCTGTTCATTTACTTTGTTCTTTTAATCAGATTTTCTAGACATACATCTATTTTTATTGCAAATAATTCATGAGGGCATTAATTCTATTTTTCATATTTCAATCTATTGCATATTTCTCTTAGAGTACTGTTTTATTCTTTCCTTTTATTTCTTTTTGATTGACTAATTCTTGCTTAATAATGTGCACATTTAAATTTGTAGACTTTCTTTAGTGTATATTTTTGCTATTGATTCCACCTGGACTACTTTCTATTATCTGGTTTTTGCCAGATAAGTCTTTAATTGTCCTCTACTTATGAAAAACAAAAGGACAGTATATTAATTATAAATCTTAGATATGACTATGTGTATGTCACATAATAAATATAAATGTAAATACAATATATAATAAACGTAAATAAAATAAATATACATATAAAAGTAGTTTGCCTACTAGATTCATAGCTGAAGACATAAACCAAACCATGGTAGTTTTACTTGATTTCAATGTCCTGCTGGTAAAGGTGGAAACTGGAGTTGTTTTCACAAAGAAAAGCTACTAATGCTTAGATGGAACACACAACCAGAGAGTTGGCAGGACCTAGAAATATCCTAGACTCAGTTTTCAGCAAAAATGTGTTATAGCTAAGCCACGATACTTCATGTAAGCTGTTGGTATCTAGATTTTGTATGGGAAAAGGAAAACATGGGTGACCTTGGTTGAAATGAAATGCCAATGTCCTATGAAGAAGGAAAAAAAACTGACACCAGCTCAACTCTCAAGTATATTTCGAGTATACTGTATTTCCCTTTTTATTAGAAAAAATCCAAGTGTATTGATGAATAGAAGCAGAGATAGGGAAAGCTTTTCATAGAATAAGATTAAAGTCATCTCAGCTTGACAACAACCTTTAAAGTCAAAATGTATGCCAGAAAAGCAGGTATTTGAGACTTACTGTTAGAAATCATTTTATTTCAAACACATGTGTTTTCTTAATGATACTGCTAGCTTGGTGGCTATGCAGCCCTCCTTGGACAGGAAGTGCTGATTTGCTTAATTCTATTAAGCCTATAAGAAAGGTAAATCTGTCTCCTGAACTTACAAGGCCTCTGCTCCAAAGTAAGTTTGACATTGGCCAATAATCACCCTAACATTCCTGTGGCTTGGCTACATTCAAAGCAGCTGAGTGGCACCAAGCAGAGGGGCCCTGCTGAGAGAGAAAGGCTAGTTCCAGCAATGGTCCATCCCAGTACTGCCAAGAAGGGGCACTGTCCTCACAAGAATACTGTCCACTGTGCTGCATTGTGATGACTGCCCTTGGATGAGGAACTCTTTGGAAACAACAGTGGCAGACGAAGATGGTGCTTTTCTTAAAACGCACGTCTCAGTCAAGGGAGTTAATTCAGTATTTGAATGTTGCATATTTTCCAAAGATGAACAATGCAAATTGAATATACCCAAAGAATAGGGATTTATGAATCAATTACTAACTTATCTTCTAATATCCTAAGGCCTGGCCCTTAATAAATGGCCCTGAAGTAGACAATGCCATTTTAGCATCTTGTTTCTCTGTAAGGTAATTATCTATCTCAATTGGTATAAAAGGTGATTATTCTATTTGGTATGAGAAAGTCTTAGTTTAATCTGTCCAAATATTTCCATTTTTCAAGTATTTTTAATATCAGTTGCATAAAATATCTCAGGATATGTCTGTTAGAACTCTATTTTCAACTCCTGTCATTTTCTTACTGTTGGTAGGTATGAAATAAATACACACTGTAAGATATAAAAATAATCGATTTCTCTCTCCTTTTAATTTTTATATCCTTTCTAGATTCATGACAATGCATAGTGTACTCAGAAATAATTCTTTTTGTCCTGGTGGTGATGGGAGAGTTATTAAGTGTGTCTAACCCCTTCCTGCTACCAAATCTAACAGGCAGTTATGTTGTTCTCTAGGAGAGGGGAGGGTTCTGTATAAAAATCAAATCAAGAGTTACTGAAAAATATGGGAAATAATAGCTATGTACACATCACACATGTATACAAAAAAAGAAACTGAAACATGCCCAAAGATCAATGAAACAGACCAGAAGATCTAGAAATAAAACCATATACTTAGAGTTATCTGATATTTGACAAAGAAGCCAAAAACATATGGTGGAAAAAATAGCCTCTTCAATCATTGGTGTTGAGAAAACTGGACATCCATGTATAGAAAACTAAAATAGAATCCCTGTTTGTCACCAATATTAATTCATAGTGGATCAAAGACCTCAATGTCAGACCTGACCTAAAACTTTGAAACTATTATAGGATAGAGTAGGGGAAATACATAGGCATAGGCAGGAACTTTTCAAAAAGGGTTCCAGGGACACAGCAGATAGGAGAGAGACTTTGCAAATGAGATGACATCAAAATTAAAAGTTTCTGCACAGCAAAGGACATAGCTACTAAACTGGAAAGAGAGCCAACAGAATGGGAGAAAATCTTTGCCAGCAACAAATGTGACAAAGGTCTCATATCCAAAATATACAAGCAACTCAAAAAATTAATCCCCCCACAAAACTAATAGACTAATAAATAAATGAGCAAATGAGGTAAAGAGAGACTTCTCAGAAGAAAAAGTGAGAATGGCAAATAGACGCATGAGGAAAGGGTAAATATTCCTGGCCGTAATGGAAATGCAAATCAAAACAACTTTGACATTCTATCTTATGTCAGTTAGATTGGCCAGTATCAAGCATTGGAAGAACAAATGTTGGTGGGGATGTGGCAAAAAAGGAACCCTACTGCACCGTTGGTGAGAATGTAAACTAGTAAAACCAGTCTGGATGGTAGTTTGGAGGTTCCTTGAAAAACTAAACATAGAACTTTGGTATGGGGCTGGGAAGGTGGCTCAGTGGTAGAGCGCTTGCCTTACATGCCTGAGGCCCTGGGTTCCATTCCTCAGCACCACATAAGCAAAAAGAAAAAAAGCCGGAAGTGGTGCTGTAGCTCAAGTGGTAGAGTGCTAGCCTTGAGCTGAAGAGCTGAGGGACAGCGCTCAAGGCCCAGAGTTCAGGCCCCATGACCGGACCCAAAAAACAAGAACTTTGGTTTGACCCAGCCATATTACTCTTGGGCATCTACCCAGAACACTACAAGTCAGGATAATGCATCCATGTTCACTGCTGTACTATTCACAATAACATGTTATAGAAACATCCCAAATGTCCTACAGTAGATGAGTGCATTACATACATACCATGGCATTTTACCCATCCAGTAGAAGTAATAAGATTATGTCATTTTCAGGAAAATAGATGGACCTAGAATAAATCATGCTAAGTGAGGTAAGCCAAGGTCAGAGAGACAAACAGTACATGCATTCTTTCATATGTGAAAGTCAGGTCTAAAATATAACTGGACATGTCAACTTATACTGGACTCTAGGCATTCATACACAAGGGAGGAACCCAGACGCATAACTCCTTTGCACATTTAAAATACTACTTATTGGAATGAATTCCAGGAATTAGAAACACAGGTTTTTGTTGTTGTTATCGTCATCATTGTTTGTGCTGTTTGTTTCTGCATTCACTTTTTGTTGTCTTTTTAGGGGAGGAAAAGGGGTACAGAAAGGGAGGAAGGGAGGGCAAACTAATGTAATCATACTATTCAGTATACACTATGTGGCAAATGAGCCATGCAATTTTAGGGCAGGAATGGGAAGGAGAAACTGGGGAAAAGCAAAGGAAAGGGTGATATTGTCCCAAAAAGAAATGTACTTGTTCCCTGACTTGTGAAATGGTAACCCTTTTGTACAACACCTTAAGAATAACAATAAAGGGCTGGGAAGGCAGCTCAGTGGTAGAGCGCTTGCCTTGCATGCCTGAGGCCTGGGATCGATTCCCCAGCACCACATAAGCAAAAAGAAAAAAAGCCGGAAGTGGTGCTGTGGCTCAAGTGGTAGAGCGCTAGCCTTGAGCTGAAGAGCTGAGGGAAAGAGTCCAGGCCCAGAGTTCAGGCCCCACAACTGGACCCCCTCCCAAAAACAAGAATAGCAATAAAAATTATATTCAAAAAAGAGAAATTGAACAATCCAGCCTAAAATGTACTAAAGATAGTTTGAAAGTTATTCCTATAAGGATGTTAGCCATCAACCACTTGAAAGTCTGTTGCTATAATATTATTCAGAAATTCCCTGTGAATGTTTCAATACCTTTCTGTCATCCATGGCCACAAAAACTGAATGTATGTGTTTAATTTTTTAAGTACTTTATTCTACATGCATCACAAAAGCCATGGCAATATCACAGACCAGATCAAAACTAAAGGACAAAAATCTGCTAAAAATTCATAGGCATCCATTTCAAAGGTTATTATTTGAGGGAGACTATGCCAAAAAACAAACCACCCTTACAAATGCAAATACAGAAGGTGAATCTCTGTATCACTTTTTCAAATTCAATCAACTGACTGATGTTTAAATTAATTTTGCTCATGTTCATTTCCAGGTTTGTTGTGCATCCATGAAACAGGATGCCACGGCAGAAAATGTGGCTTCATTAATAGCAGAACCTCTCAACTTTAAAGAATGTCAATTTTGTATCAGCAGAGGCCCCAAATTGAAAATCAGTTAATTCCAGAAATGTTCATTTCTCTCCCCATGAGGTTGGCTGGAATCAACGTAACACTTTTGGTAGTCACTCTCTCAAAGTGAACCATGTGAGATCATTGTGAATGTCAAGTAGGACTCTGAAGTATTTATTTTCATGAATAGACATTTTGGCAGAGCACATTATCATGGGTAATAACAAAATACCCAGTAAATTAAGAAGCTCATAGAGGAGAAATGTCACTGGTGCTGGTTGTGGTGTATAGTTAGGTGCAATTCCAAACAAGCTAATATTGGTAATATTCTACCAGTTGAGAAAGAAACTATAGTTGCCAAATTTCTAAAATTATTTATATATCTACAAAATTGGAATTATTAATTACTTTTTTGATTAAAGATAATACTGCATTAAGAAAGGGGTGACATTGATCAAAATGCCCTAATACAGCCAGGTGCCGGTGGCTTATGCCTGAAATCCTAGCTACTCAGGAGGCTGAGATCTGAGGATTGAGGTTCAAAGCCAGCCCAGGCAGGAAAGTCCATGAGATTCTTATCTCCAATAAACCACTAGAAAACCGGAAGTGGCTCTGTGGCTCAAGTGGTAGAGCGCTCACCTTGAGCTGAAGAGCATGGGGACACCACCCAGGCCAAGTTCAAGCCCCACAACCAACAAAAAAAAAGAAAAAAATGCCCTAATTCTTAAAAACTAACAGGTTGAGTTGAAATTCTTCTGTATAACTACTTGAAAACAATTTAAAAAACAATGATTTTCAACATGACAGTATAGTCTGTCTTCACAGACTCTCATCAGTAAGATTTTAAGAATGAACCATTGAATAACTACTTTATAAATCAGCATCAGTGTCCAACGATGATAGGCACATTTTGGTCAATGAATTATCTACGTTTTGGCTAAGTTTTGTTCAAAACCTGCTGTAAATTTTTAAACAAAGAATTCAACATATGGTGTTGTAATAACAATAACTTCTTCTTGGAGCTTTTAACTGTAACTACTGAAGATACTCTCAGAAACAGGGAGCCATCTTTCTATAAAGCAAGGAGGAATTGAACTGATTGCAGAATGTGATTATACAAAGTATAGAAAATTTAATTTTGAAATTATGACTTTGGAGTAACTAATAGGAAGAATTTGTTGATAAATATCCTATTTTTAATGGAGGTAATTTCTTATTATGTACTATAATGGAATAAAATTAAGACAGTACAGTTTTGGTGGGTTTTTTATTTCAGGAAAATTGTAGAGAACGCTTATTTCACAAATTTTGAATTACAAAAAGTATTTGTTGAAGGAAGTTACTTTAAATAGCTCCAAAAGAGGCAATGCCTGAAAAAATATTTGCGTGAAGTATTTACACATTTCAGTATTAAAATGAATTGGAATTGGGAATCTATCTCCTTTAGAATAATTTATTCAGAGATAACCAACCTTTCCAGGATACCAATAGAAATATTTTCTTGTACAAAGAAGGGATAGAAACATATTCATATCTTCAAAATTTTAAACATAAAATTAGAATGCAAATTTCAGACAATTTTGTAACTACAATAAAACAGTGAGACCATGTTTTAAAAGGAGGTATTCTTCTGGTTCTGAACAATGTATCCTTTACTATTTCAGCTACAGAGCTGATTGACATGCACGTATACGTAATGATAATACTGAACCTGACTTTCTTTGCCTTTATATAATCAATTTACTCTTTCTGATTTAATGTACACAACTGTGTATTATTTTTAATCTTTAAGAAAAACTATCTGAGCTAGGAGTAGTGGTACACACCTGATATCCTGATACTTAGGAAGCTGAGAAGAATGGATCACAAGTTAGTGGCCATACTGGACTTTATAGTGATATTCTGCTTCAAAAAGATTTAAGAAACAAAACCAAAACAAAACAAAAGTCATTTTTGAAAGCAAATGCTATATATGGAGGTAAAACAAAATAATAATTTTTAAAACAATAATTATGTTAATTTATTGTTTTTACTGTTCCTTTTTAGTCTTAATATCTACAATTTGGATGATATAGTTTATGGCCATCATCCTTTACGGCTTTCAAATCAGTTTCTGGTGTTTGAACAAAAAACAAGAACTTTTTGTTTTGAGATGCTAGTATTTACTATAAATCAACATTCAGATTAATCTCATTGAAGAGTGTATTATGGCCCTGGCATAGTTGCCCAGACTCCAAAGAGAAGAAAGTCCATGAGAACTTCACAGGCCACAGCATTTTGACAGTGATACATTCATCATAAGAAATGTGAAGATTGGTTGGTGTAAACTGCAGGTGGTTAGTAAATGTGCTTGGATGGAATTCATGGCATGGCATTGCTCCACTTCCTAGTCAACTAATGTTTAGAGAAGGCTGCCAAGTGCACTGGCTTCTGCTTTTCTGTGACTACAGCGTTGTTTAAAGGGACAGCAATATAATAATGGGAGTAGACTGTGTTTTAGTGGCTAGTTGGTGGTCATTACACCTCTTAAATTAAATATATTTATCCTAAATGATAGGTCCTTTCTTCCCCCTTTGCCACTTATTTTCAGTATTCTCATACTGAAAACATGTTCGAATACTGAAAACATGTTCCCATGAATTCTCAGCTATTGGGGAAACTGAGCAGGATGGCAAGTGTAAGGCAGCCTGGGTGATTTAGGAGAGATCCTGCCTCACAATAAAATACAAAGGACCAGGGATATAGCTCTGCAGTAGAGTGTTTACCTAAAAAGCCTAAGATCCTAGGTTACTGAGGCTATACCACACAAATAAAAGCAAACAAAATCAACTGCAGCAAGAACAAAGTCCAGCCTGTTGCATTGTCTTAGGAATGGGTTAGGAGATAAGTTGGCAATAAAGAATCTGCGAAGTCTTCAAAGGTCAAACAATGCATTCAAATTCACAGATTTTTTTAAGCCAGAATAAGAAAACAGATGATTTTACTTCAAAGTCATCTGCTCATCCATTACTGTAGCAGGATCAGGACCTACCAGCAGAGAGATGAACACAATTGTGGAAAAAGGCCAACATTCAGTATTGAAGAAAATGGAGCAATGGGTGTCTAGATGCACAGATGCCCAGGGTCTTTAAAAAAGAAACCAGTTTTCAAGAGTAAATGGTTATTAAAATGTAACCAAAGTTTCGGGGGAGTCAAATCATTATATGTGAACAGATTACGCTTTTTATCTCTCATGCAAATATCTGGCTGGGAAGGAGGCCAAGTGAAACATCTGTAAGTAGTTTGGCACTGTCCATTGTGTTCCCAATCAACATATCCATTTGAGAGTTCATCCTACTGCTTCTCATCTCCTTTTAGAAAGGTTTTCTTTCAAATGCACAAAAGTTGTGAGAAGCCAGATCAAGGTAAGAATTTTCCTACACAAGGCAAGGGTTTGAATGCCCAATGAAACTCATGATGACAAGTAATTAAGGGATTACAAATGCTGACAGAATAAAGATGGAAGACAAAAATTGCTAAAAAGAACTGGTTAAAATAGAAAAAAAAGATAATAAAGCCTATATTTTTGCTATCATGTGCATCATATAGCAATTACAGGAATTTGAAAACAGTTCTATTGAAGTCAATTAAAGAAAGCTACTGTGCTCAAGTTGTATGGCCATATCTAGTCAAAAAAAAAAAAAAAGAAGACAGAACAAAATTAATGGGAGGTGATTTAAGCCACAGCAGTCTATTGGCAGACTAAGGAAACTATCTCTTATTTAATAAGTAAAGGAAAAAGGAATAAACCAAACCTCTGACATTATGTACATTTTTGTTCATCTTTCTTCTAGTTGTTTTGGTATCTAGTCAAAATAATTATAGTACAAAGGAAACCCAGATAATAGCACTTACTTTGACAGGCTAAGGTTGACTTTATTTTTCCTGTTATGTCCAGCATGATGATATGATCCAAGAATTGAAGCAAAACAAGCAAGAGTCAGTGCAGTAGTTAATATAAGAACTCAATACAAAGTCTTGGCGTGCAGTTTCAGGAAGAGACAGAAGGGAGACATAGATGGATATTTTGAAAGATGAGTCCAAAGGTGATGCTGATGGGTTTTCTGGTTTGAGACCAACTTAAACCTTAGTGAGAGAGGGAAGTTTGGGTGAGTTTCTAGTGGCCATTCCCAGAGATAGGCCAGGGTCTACTTCTCTGACACATTTCCAGAGCACAGCTGAGTTCCTTCATGGTCAGGGAGCTTGTTGCTCACATATGGTGTTTGAGAAGAAATTCAACTTACTGCACATTAGTTTCCTGCAAACCTTTCTTCCGAATTATTCAATGATTGCTCTTAGGTTAATTAATTAAAAACCATTGCTGAAGAGAGGATATGCTAGGTTCCCCTCCATTATTTCACTCTTCACTTAAAATAGTTTTGTTTAGCTGAATAAGAATTTGCAAAAGGGACTGAATTTATAAGAGAGGTCACCACCGTGTGAGACCAAAAGAGGATATTCTTAGGAGAGGATCACATAGGCACAATTGCTATATGCATCTGACCATATAAAATAATATTTATGGAAATGAACTCAGGAAATGGGAGCAAGAGGGTTATTTTTCTTTTCTTTGTTGCTGTTTTTGTTTTCATTTCCTTTTGTCTTGTTTGTTTATCTATCTTTAGGAGGGTAAGGGGGAAGCACAGAAACCGTAGGACAAAGGGTGAACAAATGCAGTGGTAATATTCACTAGACCCATGTTAAAATGAACTATACAACTTGTGGATGGAGACAGGAGGGAAAAACTGGGAGAGAGCAAGAGAAAGGGTGACACTGTTGAAAAAGAAATGTACTCTTTATTGACTTATGTAGCTGTAACCCCCTCTGTACATAAAGCAATAAAGCAATGTAAAAAGTCAGAAAAGTTTGAATTAAATTCAGTGGTGCTCCTTTGAAAAGAGATTTGCAAACTGTAATCTTTTCTCATCCTCCCTAAAGACCGATAATAATGCTTATACTTCAAAGTATATACCTTGAATTTTTTATTTCTGATAAATCTGCGTACTAAGTTCTAAGAAGTCACAATCAGTGCATAAATGTATCTACCTTAATGACTTCCAAGGTAATAGCTTCCAGTTTCAAGGCCATAATAAGCCAGTGCAAGCACAGGGAGACAATGTGGAGCAAAGAAGATGATTGGGGAAGACTGTGGATTGTTGTGTGGAAGGCCATCCTTGGCTTTTAACCTATAGATGCTGAAAATCCTTAATTGGACAGAAGGAGGGAGGGAGGGACAACTCCCCCCAAAATATCAAAATGTTAGTAGATAATAATTAATTGTATGATCAAATAAGCCACTCATTCCAAAAGAAATTCATGAAATTTCAGATTCCTGTGATATAGCCATTCTCAACTTCAACTTACCTAAGCAGATCCCTTGTATCTGACTTCTCTTCAGGACTGCTAAACTCTGTAATTGCCAAGGAACCTAAGAATTATCTTTAAATAGATGACCGGGTCTGCCATGAATGGTTAACCGTCCTTAAAGGGAAGCATCAATCAGTTTACTTTATAAATGGAGTGCTTCTATTTGCAAGGTAGGGAGGCAAGGCATGTAGGTTAAACCTGCAGTTAAATTCTCTGAGTTCAAATCCCAGCCCTACTACTGATTTCCTTTTGATTGTGAGCATATTAGTTAATGTTTCCATAATCAGTGTATTCTATGTAAAATAGACATAAAGAAGGTCTGCATCCCAGAATTTCTGTGTGGAATAAATAATCACCATAAGACTATTTAGTATTCAAGAGATAGTGGTTATGTTGATAATTAGAAACATCCTGTATGTGAAGCACTATGCTAGAGTGACCAGAAATTTACAATCAAGAGGATACATATCCTTATTTAAGTCAGTCTGCCAGATTCAACGTTGTGTCTAAATTGTGTTTCTTCTTGGGATTTATTAACTAATTTATTTAGTTAGTTATTTTGTGGCAGTCCTGGGGCTTGAACTCAAAGGCCTGTGCACTGTCCCTGAGCTTTGGTGCTTAGGGCTAGAACTCTACCACGTTGAGCCACAGCTCCATTTCTGTTTTTCTTTTTCTTTTTTCTGGTAGTTAATTGGAAATAAAGAGTCAGGGATTTTCCTGCTTAGGATTGCTTTGAACTATGGTAAGCTTGAATAGGTAGGATTACAGGCTTGAGCCAGTGGTACCATCTGACTTTCTCCTTGGAATTTAAATCTGACTGATAAAATGGGTGGGGTAGTTTCCAAGCTGAAGTATCATCTTCTGTATAACAATTTATTGGAAAGTTGATCAGATTTACTAATTAGCAATTATGAGACTTTTTTTCTGGGACAGCTAATAATACAAGGCTCCTATATGAGCCAGTATGGAGCATGAAACTCTGGAATATGGGTATTGCTTTCACTAAGACTTCAGTTGAACTCACAATCAGATATAAGCTGGGGTGATTAATTTTATAGTAAGAAAGAATTTAGTGATTAAATGTTTCAAAATGGAATATGTCAATAATAGTTATTGGAGTTGTAGTCAAGTGAAGTCTGAGAATCCAGTCAGTAGAGGTGTTTCCATAGAGGATTAGTTTAAAGAATAGAAGTAAGCCAGGCACAGTGGTAGGTCACCTAGTATCATAGCTACTTGGGTGTTAGACTTAGGAGAATGACAGTTTGAGGTCAGTAGGGTAAAAAGTTAGAGAGATACTATCTCAAATAACCAGCTGGGTGTGGGGATTCTTACCTGTAATCCCAACTAGTGATAATCATTGGTAGGAGGACTGAGGCTTGAGGCGAACTTGGACCAGTCCAAGACAAAAGTGCAAGGCTCTATCTGAAAAATCACTAAGTCAAAAACAGGCTGTAAGTGTGGCTCAAGTGGTAGAGCACTTGCATAGCAAAGCCAAGAAACAAAATTTTCTTAATAAAGTTAAAACAATTAAATAAAAAATAAAGAGTAGAAATAAAATGAAATAGTGCCAACTTAGATCTTTTACTGAGTCAGGAGCACTTTGACTTCTTTGACTCTAGACCTTTACAGAAAAAGTTCTTTCTTTTCACAAATAGTCAAATTCCTTAGCAAGCATTCTTATGAAGGTGCTGTTAATTTATCTTACAGATGGCCTTCCATTACTTTATAATACATTACTTTACAATAATGATCCATTAATATGTGACATGACTTATGACAAAGACCAGATTTCATTCACTTTTGTATCCTCAGCGATAAGAACCATGCCTAGAGGCTGGCGTGGTAAAACAAATGGAGTATCTTAGCTCTTACCTGTTTTTTTCCCTTTTAAATAGTTACCTTAATGGTTTTGCTAGTTTGTGTTTAGAGATGTTCCATTTCATTAGGCTCAGAGACCATTTTATTGCTATTAGTTTTTAGTTCGTCTATAAATAAATATCTTACTAAACATCCTTTTCATTGATCTTACCCATTACTTGACTATATGAGGCAGATTCACTACAAATAATTTGATATAGTTCTCATATTTAGGTAATTTGACTTTTATAAGTCAGTTCCACTTGGTATTCACATGGTTAAAAGAATTTATTATTTAAACTTCTCATTCCTTTGTTTGTCTATATTTGATTTGGTTTGTGGCACGGTATTGAGCAGTAAGTTAGACTTAACTGGAGAGAGAGGGAGAAGCAAACATTTAAATATTAATCAAAGATTTTAAGAAGCTATTATCTTTAAGTAGTTTTACAATTGAACATATTGTTCAATTGAGTAAGTTGTTCAAAACAATATGTAGCTCAAGTCAATGTATCAGTATGAGAATGCTGCATCTTGGTCAGTGTCAACCCTTTCATCATTCTCCCCTATCTCTTCCACCCTCAAAGTTTAAAGCTAAATGCAAGCTTTGGGTATCATCCTAACAGCGTGGGGATTCCAGGCCATCAGAACCCAGAATAGGGTCAATCTATCTCCACAGCTAGAGGAGAAAGGCTCAGCTTCCAAATTCACAAAACAAGGACACTAGATGATTGTTAATGTATGTTTTAGTACTAGCATATCATGTTAGAAGTTTATTTTTGATCTTTATCTCTAGAGCACTATTTTCTGGGAGCAACTGTAACATAAGAAACTCTTTTATAGGTTCATAATATTTCCCCCCCCCGAGGGTTAAAAAAAAGCTTTTGAGAGTTTGTTGCTTGCAAATAAAAAGGAACACACAGAAAACGAGAAAGAAAGTAAATATGAGACACAAATGAACAAGGAAGAGACAGAGTGCAGAGGTAGTAATACTTATGGATAAGGTATTTTATCCTTTGGGTTTTAAACAGAAATTAATCACTTCCCTTTGGAATGTTCATTTCAAACACATGTGAGTTGTGACCACATTTTCTCTCCTGCCACTGACTCCGCTGGGGAGCCCCTGGCCATAAATCTCCATGTCAGTTTACACTGTCTTCCAGAATTGCAAACATGTCGGGGTGAAAAAAAATCTGGGTATGCTGAAAATAACAAAGATAGGTCAGGGTCATGCTGTATGAAGCCGTTTTTCATTACACTAAGGAGAAATGGCAAGGTTCATGTATGAAATCAGACACAGTGCTTTGGGGAATGAAGATGAGAACTACTAAAAGGCCATGAATAGTATGTTGCCAGCTATATTGGGAAATGTACCATCTTTTTTATCACTCTATTTTAAATGGAAAGAAAGGGCCAATATACAACCAGGGGAGCTGCAGGTCATTGAGGAGCACTGGCGGGTATATAGGTATTAGAGGGCATAAAGTGTTATAGGATGAGAGACCCAGGAAGTATCAGCTCATTCCATGGTTGATTTTACATAGTTCTGAGTAGAAGAAGTTGTATTTACCATGAATGCATGTATGTCAAGCTACTATATGGGGGTAGAAACAAGCCTTCATGGTAAGGACCATATAATAGCTCTGAGCAGCCTGTTATTTGCAAAGGATATCAAATAGATAGCAGAGGGGAAAAGGAGGATGTCTATATATTCGCAGCACTGGATTGGTACCAGAAGACACTATGGAGGGACTTTCTCCAGACTGCAGACCTGACTGGAAAACCCAAATCACAGAGTCAAGAACAATTTGCTTTAGCTTCATGTTTTTAGTTTACTGCAATGTATCAAAGGGAAAAAGAATAATAGAATGATGATATATGGAGGCACATCAAGCAGTTCAGTGACAAGATGCTACCAATACAATTTATACTGATGCTCACAGCCTTTCCTAAGAGTGCTCTATAGCCCCAGAGGCATAACACCGTGTACCTGGTGGTTATTGGTGTCCATAAATTTGATGACATATGCAGGCATCAAATATCTGTTACACATATACATATATAAATACACATGTAAACACACATATTTCTTCTTAAGTACTATGTAAGGGCATATTCTTCCAGAATATGTAATATTATTTGCAAGTTTTTAAACATTTTTTACAACTAGCTTTACTATCCTTCTGAAACCTCATTGTTCATTACTATTTATGAAAATATTTCATATGCATCATGTTCTTTATTTTTAAACTACTGTTATTTCACTGTGAGTATTCTGCACTTAATTTATCCTTTCTCTTATGGAGAGTCATTTGTGTTATTATAATTTTGCGCTACTACAATGTTTCTATAATTACATGTGACTATTTCGTTAGGCTCTGAAATACATGTTTAGAAATAGGATGCCTAGATCTCAAACATGTATTACCTTACGAGAATTTTCCAAATTGCTTTCCATGATATTTTTAGTGTTTGCTATTTATTGTTATTACAGGTTTAATTGTATTTGCCTATGCTCTAGATTATTATGTTACCAACTCATTTTTTCAGATGTTGGTGATAGATCTATTTTTTTTTAATTTTACTTTTCTAATTCCTTTCTGTTTTGAAACCTGGAAAGAAGGCAGGTTTTTGCTGAAACTCAACCTAAAAAATCTTTTAAACAAAATGTGTGTATGTACATAAGCGTATATATTATACCACAGTATGCATGTATGTATGTGGTTATACATATGCATACGTATATACACATCCATACACATACACATGCTTTTAGAAAATATGAAAAAGGAATCTAAAAATCTACTCTAATCTGATTTTCAGTTAGCCACAGAATACTAGGCTTACAGTTCATCTATCTTCTAGAAATATGAGAAATCCACACAGAAAGCTCTTTATATAAGATCAATATTCCCAACTAGAGAAATAAAATATAAAATAAGCAAGTTCCTCGTATAGTGGTGCATGCCTGTAATCTCAGTACTCAAGAGGTAGAAGCAGTGGAAACTTAAGATAAGGCTGAGCTACACAATGAGAACTTGTCTCAAAAAAGCTCAATATTCATTTTTCAAATGTAAGTAGTTACCATTCTAAGTCTTAAAATCAAATATTTGTTGGATGAGTGAATGACTTATCATATTTCATTTGTCATCGTGGTAAATGCAACAGCTGTGATTAATTTTTAAATGTGAAGACACATATCCAACACCCCAGGATCTTTTTATTTCCTCCCTATTGACTAATAAGAGGTCTTACACTTGCCAAATAAAAGATGGTCCTTTTCATATCATCTCTGAGGAACTAGGCATTGATAAGAAAATAAAATGCAATAATAGTTTTCATTCCAATATGACTTTCTCTGAGGGGGAAATACAACTTTATTAATTCTATCAAGTATAAATATTAAGTGACTTTATATTAGAAAAAAATTTCACTTTAAAAGAATGAAATGATGGCTGATAAGACACCTAATCAATTAATAGCATCTACTGATTATTCTTACCTACTAAGCTATTCAATAAGAATTAATACTTGTATAGTTATTTTTCTAGCTTATAATTTATCTTATTTTCTTTGTAGAATTTTCCACATTGCACTAGTGATGTGGAAAAATTGATTTCAGTTTTTCACTGATTAAAAACTAAGAATCTCTGCGGTAATGAAACCTGATGAATTCTTTTTAATCCAAAGTTTCCCAAAATTATTTGACTAGAAGACTGATTGTCTGTTACATTAGGTCCTGTCAGACTCTTCCATTGCCTGTGTACCACAGAAAATAGTTTGAGAGATACTCTTGGTTTGATAAGACTTTCTGGAAGACAGGCATGCTTCACTCAGACACATCTGATCTTCAGTCAGTCTGTCCTAAAAACTATATGTTGCCTTACAAACAGCAATTATAAGGTAATTGGTAGAGATATTTTTATTCTTCGACATGATCTCATTTCTTTCTTATTTAGAGAAAAAGGAAAACATGGAAGTTTTACTTAATGATAGAACACTTGCCTAGCATGAGGCCATGGATTTGATCCCAAATGCTGTAAAACAAACAAAAAACAACAACAAATAGCAAAAGAATAAAAACGAGAAACTAGGTATCAGTGTCTCTTCACTACTTGGGGGACTAAGATTTGGACAATTGTGGTTGAGCCAGCCAACAAGTCTACAAGACTCCATTTCACCAAAGTCTGTAAGAGGGCATACACCTGTCATCCTAGCCACAATGGGATTGTAAAAATTGCCCAGGTACTTTTTGTCTGGGCAAAAAGCAAGACTCTACTAGTGTAAAAGGGGGCTAGAGGTATGGCTCAGTGGTAGTGGACCTAGGTGGGAAGTTTGAAGCTCTGATTTCAAAAATCCCAGATTTTTTAAAATAAATATATCAAAGATTTATTGATAAGACCATTTGGTTTTAAAGCTAAGATGACAAGACAGATAATCATGAAAACTTACTTTATTCTCTAAATTCTCTAAATTTATCCTTCATCAAGGAACTGATCAAAATGTGCATGAATGATGAAGCATATCCATTGTTTAGTAAATATTTCTAGATGTTTAATATTTGTACTGCCTCCTTTGAACTACCTTGAGACAGAGCAATGTACTTATAGAATAACAAGAATGAAAGAAATGGTTAAATTTTCATAGGAATTTGCCCATAATATTCAGGAATTAGCCCACCTAATTATCCAGAATCTATTATAAGGGCAAGCCTCGGTGTTCAAACAAATACTAATTACTCTCAATAGGAAATTATTGGGAATGAGTATTTTTTTTGCTAAATA
This sequence comes from Dipodomys ordii, assembly GCF_000151885.1. Taxonomy (NCBI): domain Eukaryota; kingdom Metazoa; phylum Chordata; class Mammalia; order Rodentia; family Heteromyidae; genus Dipodomys; species Dipodomys ordii. Next base: position 1,520,996 of record NW_012267313.1, on the reverse strand, counting down.
AGGGGAATGCTATGGATAAATCAGTTGTTTATTCATTCAGTGGTCAACTATTCACAATTCCTGAACTTGTACACTTCAGCATGGCCCCTACAAGTGCATATACAATCAAGATCAGGAAAATGGAATTCTGTTTCTCCTTCTAGAGCATATGAATAGGTGAGAAGTTGACATATGTCCACAGTGAGAGAAGATGTTGTTCTTCATTCACCTCCGTTATCCTATATCAGGGCACTAATCTCTGTAAACCCTTTCTCCCCTGAGTCCGCCACTCTTCAAGATACTGTAGAAAATGGTAGGACAAACAAGTAGGTTATCTTTTGTGACTCTATTTCCCAGCAGGCAAGCTTTACCAGGATTCTAGCTTCCTCCACTTGAGCTTAAGGATGCTTTCCTGCTTCTTTACTCATAAGATGAAGCCACTCTATCGTGGTCAATTCTTCAGATTCTTCCGTCAGAAGCAAATTTTATTTCTTGTACTAACACCTTGTATTTTAAATTAAATAGTTGTAACTATTTTTGGCTTTGGATCCTAACACATAGAAGACCCTAAAGGAGGTAAGATATGACCTGATCTTTTGAAGTTTAGAAGATACTACCTTAGTAATAGAACCTGAGGATTTATTAAAATTTCATGACAATAGCCTAAACTGGAGTGTCTTAATGCTAGATCAGTAATAGTTCATATATCATGGTAGTGTCACTCTTTTTCATAAGTTATATTCTGGTTTGGAGAGACCAACCAGTTAAGTCTTAACAAAAAAGAAAAATTTCACTGAAAATAAATGGAAAATGAAATTTTTAGTGTCTTGCTATTGCTGTCACTTAAAGAAAGTTGGTAAATTTGTACCTATCCATGTACCTATCTATGCATGTATGTACTCATCCATCTATGTATTTATCTAGATTTTTATCTATCATCTATTGGCATTATATTTGAAGGAATTTCAACTTAACTACTTTGTCATTTTCACAGCATGTAGGAAGGGGTAAAGAAGGTATAAAGTTGGTATAGGTACGTGACACTTAATCTCTCTAAAGATTATTGCCATCTACCACAGATATTTGAAGTGTTAAACTTTAAAAAAAAATGAAGGAAGGAGCTTTATCAGTGACAATCCCTTATTTTTAATCAGAAGGCCTTTGGAAGCCCTAGGCAAATTTGTCCACTTATCATGTGAGCTCATTTTACCTAGAGATTAAGTAGAGACAACTGTTACACCAAATGTTACCCTGTTGTATGCATTTCCTACAGTAATGGAAAATGATGCTCAATAATAAGGATCACTCAAGCGTTTCAACAATAAACAAGTTTATTTTTTCAAGAAGAAATACTTTTCCAGAAACACATATAATCTAGCACATCTTACCTTTCATTTTAAATAGTAGCTTCTTCCTAACAGAGAACAGGTTCATCCAACTGAACACACTTCATTATGGCTCCCTAGTAGTAAATTTGTATTGGAAAAATCCTGTGAAAATCAGTGCAATGTTATCGACCCTTTTGAAATACCCTCTGATAAGCCTTCCTATCAAAGCATACAGAAAGTCAGCATTGTTATAGAATTCTAACCTCTTTGAAAATTGTGGCTCCATCGTTTAGGTGATGTGTGATCTGAGACAAATTGTGTATTTCTAAGCTCAGTCACTAAATATTTGTGGAGTGAGAATAATATTGTCTTTTAGGATTACATAAGAAAAGGATTATAAGGATGACCTAATGAAATATAGCATATAATTTTTCATCAGTGAAAAGCTAATATTCCTAAACTTATTACATCTGCAATTTGTAATTTTTCATTAAGTGTGAAATGACTGCAAATACAAGAATATTAATGGTAATTAATGAGGAATGAAAAGTAGTAGCAGCCTGTGTATAGTTGAGCCACATAAGAAAGTCATCTATCCATTGACCTATTTATTCACTGATTCGTTTATATATTCATTATATTCATTACTCATATACTGTATGTCACCATGAAGCAAGGCTCCAAGATTTAAAATTTGCTAAAAACTCAGAGATCATCCAATCCAGATGAAGAGAAATAAAAAAGCCATGAAAGAGTAAGTGCTATGGTAGGCACATGCACTAAATGTTATGACAAAACATGGAGTACAAACGAAGTTTAAGAACAAGGGAGGTTTTCTGAAGATGTCCTTCAGGTACAATTAACCAAGAAAAGGCTAGAGAGGTGCTAATTTCACAAAAATAAAACTGCAAATTACAGAACATTAAAGGTGAAAGAATAAAGCACCATAGTTAATTTTCATGTGAAAGTTGAATAAAACAATTATATCTCTTGAAATATTTTTCCTAACTTTTTCTGACATGCTATTTCAACTATTTTGTTTTTGCCTGAGTATATTTTAATAACTATTCCTCTGACAATGAAAAGATAAAATTATCTAGTATCCTAATGAAAGAACTAGTACCAACAATATCACATTCAGCCACAATCAGGATTCTGTTCATTTAAAAATTTCAACATTTTTGGCAGATGTTCAACTTCCACTCAATTGCACATCCATTTCTCCTGTTGCAAACCAGTAGACAAATTCGCAAGCTAGTCGACAAGCAGCCTGACTGATTCTAATATGTCCTTTGTCTTTTGCTTTATTTGCTTGCACAGTTTAAACAAATGTCAACATGGGAAAATAACTTAAAATTTAGAAAATTCATATAAAAGGCAATTGTAGAGTCTTGTGCAAAGTCACAAGTTCTGGTAATGCTAACTCACACTTGTGTGTAGTCATGAACAGGGACAATGGGCCTGCTCCTTAGGGCTGAGCATTAGCTGTTTTCCCTCACCACCAACACACAGTGGCCCCAAACCTGGACTTTACGCCTGGTAGGTTTCACTCACTGGTGCAACCATGTGTCTGGCAGCATACAGCATTTTACTTTATAACCCCAACCTAAATTTCTGTAGTTTTATATGGATTTTTTTCCTCATCTTTTCTCATTCTTCAATTTACTACCCAGCATTTGTCCCTGATGACTTTATCCTGTTTGTCAGATGCTTTCTGGTAAAATACGGTCATATGTATTTTTCATATTTAGTGATTAACTCAGCCAATAATGAAAGCTTTTATGTTATAAACATGTTTGTTTTTATGGGAATTTTACCTGTATTAAAAATGCAAAATGGGGTTGGGATTACATATCAGGTAGTAGAAGAGCACAAATGGACTTTTTACACAGTGAGATCCTTTTTAGAAGTATCATATTGCCTTAGTTCCAATTTCTTCAGATATGTTACTGCTTACCACACACAATGCAAACCAAAGGTTTGGTTTGGCTAAAGCAGTATTAGCTTTGTATGTATCTATACATAGATACATACATATATATGTTATATATTATTTATATAGGTATATATACATATGTATGCATATATACACACATATGTGAAATGATAAATGATATAAATTTGGAATCAACTAGTAAATGGAATAACAGATTACATGATTCTCCTAAGTGTATATTTAAGCATGTTTGACAATAAGATGGGAATTTGAAGTTTTCTGTAGCAGGTTCAACACAACTGAAACACCAGATGAATAGATTTTGTAACGTATAAAGGCAAAGGAAAAATACTTTTCAACTATTTAAGATACACACATTTACTATGTATTTATGTATCTATCTATATGTAGTGATTGAGTTGTTGCATTTAATTAAAAATTCAGAAAACTAAGTGGATATTGTGATCTCTCTAGGAAGAAACCTAAGGCTCATTGCTAAAATTCAGAAGCAGGTCTAGAAACATAGTTTTTAAAATGTTACTTACTAATGCAATAAACATATTGGCTAGACACTTTATGCAGTTTCTGCCAGATCTTGACTGTTTAATAATGAATAAAGCACGTGTTAAAGACTTCATGGACACATATAAGCATCGCACACTATGGCTGATTAGAAAAATAGGTATTTCCTCAGCATGAGATAATATCTATATATTCACAAAGGTGGCTAAAGTTAGTTTGGGGCAGAAAGTCTAGTTAAGGTAAATTGCATAAAATGAAGATGAACAATAGTATGGGGATGGCAGAATGGTCAAAGGTTTGGAGGAGAGAAGGAAATTACAAATGGAAAGCGGTGGGGCAGGAGTTTCCAGGTGAGAAGAAGCAGTATGAGGCTGGCAAGATGAGCAAGGTCATGGCAAGGGAGGCAGGGGGAAAAGTGCCACCATGCACTGCTCTAAGTTACTTGGTTTTATCTTTATAGCCAAGATTAAAAATACAGAGTAGAAAATGTCAGGCCTAGTCACAGTTATTTTTTCATTCTTATTTTTGTGTCATGCTTAACTTTTGCACATCAATATAAAGTATAGTTCTTTAGACAATGTTTTGGTTGTGTTTGTGCCAGTACTAATGCTTGAAATCAGGCCTTGTGCTCTGTCTTTGTTTTTCCACTCAAAGTTGATACTTTACCACTTTACCCCACATCTCCACTAAGTAGGATTCTTACTGTGATTAGAAATATGTAGCAAAAATATTACTGCAAAGTATAATGTTCCTGGCACAAGCCTAGCAGAGACATGCATACATGTGTGACAAAGACATGTCCTCGATTGTCCATGATAATACGGATGATAGAAGCTGAACTTGGATGACATGGAAACAAAATTTCATGTAGTCATAAAATTGAATGTCAGGTAGCAATGTGAATACATCCTCTACAAATACTGTGTTGCCATTAATAATTCTCAAAATAGTTCAAATGTGGCATAATTAACTTATAGTGTTGAAACTCAAGGCAATGGTTAAACATGAGAATTTAGGGATAATTGATGGGTAGGTAGGGTCTTGACAATGGAAAGATTCTGTGATGTAATTATTGATTGATTGAATGATTGATTGACTTGCTGTTCCAAATACGGAGTTACCTGAGCCTGTTTGTTTTTCTTTGAGGAGTTTCCCATTGTGTGAGTCTTTACATGGGTAGTAAGGAACCCCAGCAGACTTGGCATTCCCTTTCTGCAAAGGAACATGACCAAAAGAGAGGCATCGGCTCGGAATTTTGAATCTTGCCAAAATGGAAAAAGACACAGTGAACCCTTGGAAGATCAGTGAGCATTCCTGGAGTCATAGGGTGGAATCCCCAAGGAGATCAAGCCAGCTTCCTGTGGGCTCTTTTTGTTCACACACTCTCCAGTCCAACTCCCTGTTCTTCCATCCAGTCTTTCAAAACCTGCTTTTGAATCTTTCCTAGCCGTGTTATGAGCTATCATAACACTTAGCTTTCTGCCGAAATACGTAATCTTTTTTCTTCTTTCCCTCTTCTTTTTCCTCCCTTAGCATTTTTTTTTTCTGTGGTGAAACAGAAAGATGCAATCAGCCAGGGAGTTGATGGAAGTCAGTAAAGCAGTGTACCACAGGTGAACTGGGGAAGATAACATGGAAACAGCCCACAGAACAGCAAGATGGAAGGAAAGCAGAGGGTGGGATTTGCAGAAAAAAATGAGGAGGACAGTGTGATATTTGGGAAGTGAAAAGAGTTGAAAGAGATAATTGCATCAAACGAGAAGGATAGAATATTATTTGGAAAAGGTCTCCCAAAGTTGGCAATGAATAAACATTTGACTTTACATAAAATATCCTTCAGTATTTTATGGAAGGTATTGATATGTAAAGGGAGAAAGGGGAGGAGAGCCAGTACATATGACAATAATCTGATGTCGATTTTTAAAAAATAGAGACTTACGCAGAATTCATCATGAACTGTAGACTCAGAAATCTGCTTCTTTGAACCACCATTCCCTTCATTGGTGGTAGCACTTAGTCCTCTTAAGAGATTGGATTTTCTTTTCTCTAGGAATGTGCGATGGGAGCCATGCTTTTCAAGATTTCCTCTTGGCTATGTTCTAAACTATGTCATCACCTACTGTAGTGCAAATGTATCATGTTCACTTATTTAATTAGGATAAACAAAGGGGAAATTTATTAATTTTTAATGACTATTCTGCGGTCAAGAGCAAAGTCACAGAAGAAATTATTTGCAAAAGGCAAATCCTCTGTAAAGATCTCAAAATTCTATGTTGCTTCCTTACCCTTAGATTCTTGCTTCTACTTGAAAGGCACAACTCTCCATCTTTTTTTTTTTTTTTTTTAACAAAATCTAGTCTTTTGATCACGGTGTTTGGCTCTACAAACCTATTTTCCTCCACTAGAATTTGCCCAAGTCTGAGATACAAATTTAGAGGAGAGCTTCTCAAAAGCAATTCTGTAAAATTTTAGGTTTCTAGGGATGTTCACTGTGATTTTAGAAGAGATTAAGAATGAAAAGTGAAACAGCCATTTTTAGATCTTTCCATGAATGTTATGTGATAGGAGATTTAGTGTACTCAAGATCTAATACCCATCTCACTAGCAAGTCTGTTAGGATACATCAGCCCCGTATGGCAGCACATGGAAGGACCAAGTTCAAATGATTGAGCCATTTTGATGTGATAGGGAAGAGGTGCTATAATTGGAAGTCACTACGTTGCATGGAAAAAGATTCCAAAGAAAACAATTTTTTATCAGTGAGTTGTCTCCTCTGACATTTTGTGATAATCACTAATTGTGCAAAGGACAGGTAGTTTCATCAAGAGTTGTTTTTGCAACTTTGTTAACTTTTCTCTCTGCTTTTATTCACTGTTTATGACAACTTGTATTTTATTAATAATTCTCTTTTGTTTGTAAGTTAAAAAAATTGAAGATGACTAAGAAAGTATTTGGGGTGTTTGTGATTATGGCAAATCTGGTCAATAATCAACTACTTTGTTTCACTGTTCTCATATTTAAAAGATTCAAAAAGTCTTGTGCCTTGTATGTCTATTACATTATGTGGAGGTATATTTTGCTTTGTATTTTTTTGGCAAGTTTTGCAGTTTCACTGTTCAACATTGTTAATAAGTTTTATGCTGTAAATAACACTAATTAATGTCAACTTACAACATTTGTTTAAATTAAAATTATTGAGCCTAATATACTATTTTGGCTTTAACTTGTCATGTAACAAAAGTTTATTATGTTTGCCTAATTTATAAAAAGGAAAGATTTATTGCCAGAAGGCTAAACTTCATTTAACAACCTGTCTCTTTTTTTTTTAAAGGAAAGTTTGGCTTCAAAATAACTTTTAGTTTCAAATATTTTGGTATGCCACATATGGTATGATGAACTTTGTAAGCCATTGAATAATAAAAACTTATGATTGATAGAATTTTTGAAAACTAATTAGATAATGCTATAACAAAAACAAGGTAAAATTTAGAAAGGTAAAACTGAAAATTTCTTGACCTACATTACTAACTTGTATTCAAGTTAATATAGTTGTGGGGGATTCAGCTAAACAAAAGGAGTAAGGTAAGAAGATTCAAAAATAAACATGGATAGAAAACTTCAGTCTCTGCTCAAAAGAGCATTGAGACTGGATGCTGGTGGCTCACACCTGTAATCTTAGCTACTTTAAGAACTCATTTAAAAAATAACAAATACAAAAAGGCTTGAAAGTGTGGTACAAGTAATAGAATGCCTGTTGAGCATTCTCATGTCTAGTACTGCTAGACAAACAAAAATAAAAACAGCATTGGGCTGGGAAGGTGGCCCAGTGGTAGAGTGCTTGTCTTGCATGCATGAGGCCCTGGGTTCAATTCCTCAGCACCAAATAAGCAGAAAAAAATCTAGAAGTGGCGATGTGGCTCAAGTGGTAGAGCACTACCCTTGAGCTGAAGCTCTGACAGACAGCACTCAGGCCCAGAGTTCAGGCCCCATGACCCACAGAAAAACAAAACAAAACAGAACAGCATTGACTTGGCTGCATGTAAATATTCATGCCTATAATCTCAGAACCAAGGAGTTTGATACCAGGTTAGGCTACATAGCAAAACCCTTTCTCTAAACACAGTATCAGCAGTTTATTACTAGATTATTGATTCAAAGATTGATTAATGATCATGTATCATGAGCTAAAAAAAGAATAATTTTGCTTATTTTGATCCTAGAATCTTTCAAATGTTCCTCCAATGGACAAAAAAAAAAAAGCTAAGAAAGATTGAGTTACCCCAAACCTCTAGACCTTCATGGAGTGGACGGTGGTAGATAAATTCAGAAAACAAAATACTATAGGCTGAATGACCTAGACTATAGAAAATCATTTTTTCACAGTTCTGGAGGTCAGGAGTTCAAGGTCAGGGTGCCAGCTTGAGTGAGCTCTTCCTGGCATATGTATATATGCATATATATATATATATATATATATATATATATATATATGAAATGTCCATCTCTTCTCTTGTTACAATGCCACCAATCCAATTGTATTAGGGCCCCCTGCTTTTGATTTTATTTAACCTTAATTGCCTCCTAAATGTCCTATGTTGAAATGCATTCACATTGGGAATTAGAGCTTCAGAATTTGAATTTTGAGTGTTTTCAGTTCAATCTGTGTAGGAAATGACTACCTCCTCTATGGTGCAGACTGATGAAGAAGCAGAAGCTCTAAGCATGCCACAACTTCACTCTCATCATTATGCCACCATAGGCTTTCAGGCAACTGTCAAATCACACCCACACTCTCCTCCCCCTCCCCCCCCACATGCACGCAAGCACGTGTGCGCGCGCGCACACACACACACCATTTTCTATTGAATAAATATTCTTTCTTCATGAATATTAGCATTAAATTCAAAGAGTAGGAATTTTTTTTCTATATCTCCTGATATTCAGGCCTCTCTCTTTATAATGAGATAGTTCTTTGGATTCTGTTTCTTTTAATCATCTTCAACATCTCTCCTGTTGCTATATTATATATGGTTTTCTTATCAAGATTTCATCTTTTTTTTGTAACTAAAGCATTATCATAAAAACCCTAAATAACTGGACAGAAAAATCATGTGTTCTTTCATATGTATAAATTTAGCACTCTAAAAAATTAGCAATTTTTCTGATGACGTGACCTGATCTGTATGAGGACAGTTCATTGGCAATCTCATGAAATTACTTCTGGGAAATAATAACATCTCATTAAAACAATCCTGAGTTTCTAAACTGTATCCTGCTTCATTGATTTAAAAAAGTAACAAATAGCATTTTGACTCCTGTTTTATACTTTGAAAATTAAAAAAATTGTGTACAGATCTGTAGTGATTCAAGCATAAGGTGAGATTAAAAAGACAACTCATTTTGAGTATAGGTGGGGTTTAGATAGATGTGGGGGGAAGTTGATGGAAGAAGTGGCACTGAACAAGATGCACAGGTCTCATAAGTTGACATGTTGAACTGAAACCCCTTTGTATGTCTACTTAAAGAAAATATATATTTTTAAAAATCACCTCATTTGGGCTGGGATGTAGCTCATTGGCAAAGTGCTTGCCTAGCAAGTGCAACATCCTGGGTTTGATCCCCAGTACTAAAAAAGAAAAGACAAAAAGAATACAGTTAAAAAAATCCCAAACAAAATCACCTCATTTTAGAGTTTTTGTGATATATAGATCTATCTATTGATAAATACATCTATCTATTTATAGATAGATGTATATAGGCATATATATATCCATAGATATATGTATACTCTAAATGATATTGGGAATAATGAAAACAAATGGAATAATATACATTAAATCTTACCTTTTCATCTTTGGTAAAATCCATTTACTAGCTAGAGAATATAATTGTCAACCTACCTTCTTCTTTTGAGTACAATTTCTCTTTAGGAAATTTCACTTTCTTCTCTGCACATCAGGAGATCAGAAACTTTAGGTGTAGATGACATTATTCAAATGAATAAGCTTAAACCCAGCATTGTAAAGATAAGGAAAACAAAGCCAAGATAGGAGAAATTCCTAACCAAAAGACTCCCATCCATAGATACCAGAGTGTAGGGTAAACTCTGCTCTCAAGAATCACACCTATTCAGGTTCTAGATAAGGCAGCCAAGTCACTGGGAAGTTAAATAACTCATCACCTTCACATAGCAAAGTCCATTCACCACAGAAGCCTTGTGAACTAGTATATTTTTGCTTATATAAATGCCCACACTATTTCTATCCATTTGTTTCCTTCAAAGTTTAGAATCCCTTTTTTGGTCTTGAGGGTGGTGTCATAATTTAATTTGCATTACATCTTCTTTTGTCATATACTAGTGCATTCTGCTAACATAGATACTTCAGATTCCAGGAAAAGTGCTTCTTCCTTTGCATCCTACCCCAGCTCAAGGCTTTCCATATACAAATATTTGTAGACCAGATTTGAATGAACACTTCAGAAAGATAGGAAGTGTGGATTAACCTTAAGCAAAGAGGAGCAAGGAAGTAATGATTAGGAATGGAAATCCTAGTCAGTTTATGGCTTGAAAACCCTTTCTTTGCTTGCTCATACGGTATTCCCAACTTATGCTCTTGTATTTTGGTGGGGAGGAAGATAAAAGATTGCTTGAAAAACAGGCTCTTCTCACACACACTCACTGGAAATCCTATATTAAGAATATTTCTTCTTGTTGGTGAGCTCTTTTTTTTTTTAAAGAAAATCTTTAAGTAGTTGTACAAAGGATAGTTGTTCAACTATCAAAGTTGTGTAGAAGCTGGGCGCCGGTGGCTATAATCCTAGCTACTGAGGAGGCTGAAATCTGAGGATCGTGGTTCAAAGCCAGCCCTGGCAAGGAAAATCCGTGAGACTCCTATCTCCAATAAACCACCAGAAAACCAGAAATGGCACTGTGGCTCAAATGGTAGAGTGCTCGCCTTGAGCTGAAGAGCTGAGGGACAGTGACCAAGCCCAGAGTTCAAGCCCCATGACTGACAAAACAAAAAAAAAAGTTGTGTAGACAGGAGCTTGTACAAATCACTTTATGAGTGTAGTGCATCTTGTCAATGCCACTTTTTTTTTTTTTTTTACTTTTGTCAGTCATAGGGCTTGAACTCTGGGCCTAGGTGCTGTCCCTCAGCTCTTCAGCTCAAGTCTGGCGCTCTACCACTTGTGCCACTTCCAGTTTTCTGAGTAGTTTACTGGAGGTAAGAGTCTCATGGACTTTCCTACCCTTTCCTGCTCAGGCTGGCTTTGAACTGTGATTTTCAGACCTCAGCCTCCTGAGTAGCTAGGTATTACAGGCATGAGCCACCAGCACCCAACTTGTCAATGTCGCTCTTAAGAACAAATTATTAAATGAAACTGTTTGTGTTGAAGGTAAAGGAAGAATTAAAAATCATATATACAATATATGTGACAAAAGAGAAAAAGGAAAGCTGTTGAAAGGGTGAATTTTTAATTTGAGGAATGGCTTTATTTGGAAATAAACAAACAGGAGACAACTAGCGAAGGCCAACCATTAATGGTAATCATTGTGATTTTTTAATGACCTATTATTTCTCAAAATAGAGCTAACTCTCAAATTGCCAACATTTGTGGTGTTTTCAGTGACCTGCATTCCAGTTGCCAAGAACTGTTTGTTCTTTTGGAATTATTCACACTTGTAGTATTAAGAGCTGTGTTGTCTCTCTACTGTGCATCTCCGTCTCCAGTTGTTTTATCCTTTAAATCTTGCACACATTAAATGTAAATTGGTTAACCAGTCTATTTAGGAAGAAATGTTAATTAATAAAATTAAACCCATTATAGTTTATTAGACAAAATTAAAAGCAGTTTCTCAGTTTTTAAAATTTTTCTTTATTCATGTTTTTGTGTTAATGTTTTTGTAATTTTAATAGTTTTTTTAAGCATTTAAGTACTTTCTTTTAGATCTGAAATAAATTGCTCTTGTTTTAGGTATTTCCAGGAAGGTATTATTTAAAAACAGGAAAACATCACATGTCAAAAAGGTTTCAATATATATGAATGCAAGCTACAGACACTGCATGACCAGATTTCCTAAAGAACAGATCACTGAATTTTGAGAGAATAAACTGAAAGAATGATAAAATGAAAGAATGATAGCCAATGAGAAAATAAAGGTTTATATGATTTGATTTCATTCAGACTTTTTAAATCTTCAAGCTTATATTTTTATTGTTAGAAAAGTGAAAGTATTTCCTAAATATAGTTTAAGTAACAACCTTTAGGATATTTAAAACTCCTATTAATATAATTGTTTCACTTAAAAAAAAGCAAACAGAAGATTGTATAAAGACATTATTTTACAAATATGTCCAAAGGATAACACCTCCTTAATGATAAAGTATGCAAAATTAAGCAAGAGTGTGATGATTTTTCTCCCCCCCTCCTCTTTTTTTAAAATTGTGGATTAGGTCAGTGATGGTTGAAGCTAATATGAATAGTGTCTCAATCTACTCACTGTAAACAACTACCAAGATATATAATTAAAAGTTTCTTAAAATCATAGAGAACGATCAATGCAACTTGATTTTGAAGGGCTAAAATTCTGGACACAAGGGATACACACATAGGTCCAGCTTTAAGTTTCAGGAAGACACAATTAGATCAGGACCACCAAGTCAGCCAGAATTCAGAGAATACCAGAGACAAGGACCACCAATCCTGTCTGGCATTCTGCATTCCTATTTGTTTTGGTGAATTTGCTTATTTGTGAGTAATTCCAAGCTAAGAGAGCCAAGTTAAAAGGGACAGGTAAAGTCTAAATAATAAACTTCAGGTTCTCCAGTCTTAACAGGAAAGAGAAACGAAGAAGAAGGGATCCAACAACTACTTCAGACATATATTAATCTTTAGTGATAACCTTAGGACACTAACTATCTTTCAGATAGCAATGGCTTGGACTGACACCCATGAAGATGTTTTCAGAGCTGGCGTGGCGAGGAATGTTCTTTATCTCATCGTAATTATATGACAATGTTTATTTTTGTTTTCAAGATGGTCACAAAACTCTTGAGTTTTGTCTATGTTAATCTTTAATAAAATAAAAAAATCAACATTTACTATAAAGAGATAAAGAATAGGGGAGGTAGTTAGAGAACTTCATCACATCTTTCTTTGTTTAGGCAAATAAAAAAAGCATGTTTAATTGAAATTTTACCTTGATAAGGAAGGAGTTTGAAAAAATGAAGGTTATAGATAAAAATGACTATTGTTATTCCTTGCTATAGTAAAAACAATGGGTTTGTTTGAGGCATTCTGCTAAAGAATATCCAATGTTGAGGAAGTAATTGGAGAAAAATTTGGGAACACTACCAAGTGGTGTGTTCTTTTAGTATTGTTTTTAGATTTGTGTTCAAAACATAAACATTATTTAAAATAATTAATGGGAGCTAAGATGGATCATTACTCATAGGAGTAAAAGGCAAAACATGAAATTGATTTATGAACCCTATCAATCTATACTTTGATTCCAAATTATTTACAGTCTCTAGCAGAACTATAATGCAATAACCATGTTTTTATATTTCTTTATAAAAAGTATTTTCTAGATTTCTGTTGGAGAGTATTCTTAACATTTGGTTTCCTTTTGTAGCTGTGGTATTTTTCCATTGTTTGACATGCTAGAACAGCAATTGATTAGTATAGAATTGCTGGGCCAAGTTCTACCCTAGGATATATACATGGGACCCTCATTAACTTCAAATAAAATTGTATGCATTCACCCTCAGTGGAATTTGGCTTATTTCCATTGTAGTCAATGGAAGCCATGAATGGATGGCTGAATTCACCTTTTAGTAACTAAAAATTATCTGACATTTCCCTTGGGGGGGAAAAATCAAAAGCAAAGATTAGTAATTCCTAGAATTGAGGACTTTTATCAACCAGTTGGAATTTGATAAAAGAGTCCAGTGACAGAAAGTTGAGAGGATTATTATTTATCACTTATTCCTTTGCTCACAAAGTATTAATTGAAATAAAAAAATAAGAAGTTATTTATTTTTAGGTGATTTGCTTTAGACAACAACAAGAGATGTTACTTTTTTTTTTCTAATTCCCTTTATTCTTTTTCACTTTAGTTTTTTTTTCTTTTCCTCAATAGTAATTACCCACTAGACAATTTGGAAGTAAAATAAACACTATTTCCTGGAAATAAATATGTTCTTCTATAAAGCAATTTATTACCTCTACAAAACTTGGTTGTTTCTCTACTACTTAAAATGGGTTGATATTCAAATTTCTCCATTGTCTCAAAAATTTCAGATGTTTTAAAAAGATAGTGGTGCTATCAATGTTTGAGGATTACATTTCATAATTATATCTTTTAACAGTGTAAAATTTCCTATTTTTCCCATTTTTTTGCTCTGATAGTGTATTTTTTAAGAGACAAGGTCAATCTTATAAAGCATTCAACTTTCTGGATTTGCCATAAATATACTGTGGTGGTGAAATCAAGTTTTGGCAGTAATTTAACAAAAATTCCAAAATAAATGTCAACACTCTTAAAGAATGAGAGCATAATTCAGATAATCTACATGCGATAATCTATAAGGTCCAGATAAAACAGAAATTGAGAAACACATAAATCATGGATATAGTACATAGAAAAAGATTTTGAGTCACCAAATATATTGGATTAATGTACACTTCCTATCATCCATTACAGATTTGTTCAAAGGAACACATACAAGGGGTAGGTGGAGGGATAACTTTGATAGAAAAGAGGAAATAAAAAGAAATAGAAAAGTAGAATAGCAGAGTGTAGTTTCTGAAATTAGAAAGGGGGAAAAGCTTGAGCAACATTCTGGAACCCTCACCCATAGATAAGAACGTAAGTGGAGAACAACTTTATTATTGAAAAAAAATGAGCTAAGTTAATTGTACAGAAGGATTTCACTGATATTTATATAGGTGCATATAATACTCTTTAGTCAAATTTACCCCATCTGTATTACTTTTTCTTAACCTCTCTTCATTCCTACCCTTTGTAACAGTTTTAGTAGGTTTCATTTTGCTATTGCATGGATCTAAAGTTCAATCTAACTCATCCCCTCAAGTCACCCTCTCTTCTTTTTCCTTTTCCTTTTCCCTTTTCATGGATCTCTCCGATCCCCCAACAATCCTCTTTGTACACAATTTCTATGTTATCCAATGATTCTACTTTACAGTGTTTACCCAAGAATAGCCCAGAGGTCTACGCATATTTATTTCATATCTATTTGCATCAGTTTCACAACAAACAACAAAACTGATGAATGAGAGACAAATAGGAGCTAATTCTTTGCAGTAAAACTTGCTTGGCATTGAAAAGGAATGAACTAGCTAGGTGCCAGTGGCTCACGTCTGTAATCCTAGCTACTCAGGAGGCTGAGATCTGAGGATTGCGGTTCAAAGCCAGCCTGGGCAGGAAAGTCTGTGAAACTCTTATGTCCAATAAACCACTAGAAAACTGGAAGTGGCGCTGTGGCTCAAGCGATAGAGTGCTTGCCTTGAGCTGAAGCTAAGGGACAGTGCCCAGGCCCAGAGTTCAAGCCCTACGACTGACCAAAAAAAAAAAAAAAAGAATGAACTACTGATACATGTAGCAATATAGATAAATTTAAAAGAATGATCAAAGGAAGCTGTACCTACATATATCTACCATCTGTTTCCATCCACATAAAATTCAAGAATGAAACAACTAATGAGAACATTGGCTTCTCTTGGCAGATGAGGATTGAAAGAAAAGGAGCACAAGAAATATTTGCAGTAATAAAAATGTCCTATGCTTCTAACATAGTGGTATTATGTACACACACACACACACACACAAACACACACACACACACACATATATTTTTTTTGTCGGTCATGGAGCCTCAACTCTTCAGCTCAAGGTTAGCGCTCTACCGCTTGAGCCACAGCACCACTTTGGCTTTTTCTGCTTATGTGGTGCTGAGGAATCAAACCCAAGGCCTCATGCATGCAAGGCAAGCGCTCTACCACTGAGCCACCTTCCCTGCCCTGTGTATATATTTGTTAAACATTGAATTTCACACTTGACATTTTTAAATTATACTATTTGGAAATAAATTTATTCTCATTAATGCCTCTGCTTCTCTAAGAAACCTTCTTGCCTTAAGGTCTACTTTCACAACACACTAGAACAATTTCCTGCTTTAGGGGCTTGTATAGATACAGTCCATCCTTTCATTTTCACTCTTCTTTGAAGTTCATTTTTGTAAGCATCCTGGAATATTACTCTTTTAATTGGAATACTTTTCTACTTATAGTTAGTATAATTACTCATATGAGTTTTAATGTCTCCAATAATTATACAATTCTTTTCCATTTCCCTTATATTTTCCTCTGTTTTTGTTTCTGGGATATAAAAACATCTTCTCATGTTACAGTCAACCCTTACTTATCTCTCTAGCTTTGCAATTTTTTTAGTAGTAAAAATATGAGAAATAACAATATGCTTTAAATTAGTACTTCTACAGTTTTCAAAGCCATATAAACTTCTCTATTTACTCACTTTTTACCTTTTATGATAGTGTTGCCCTTTCTTTATTGTAGTTTTACATGTATTTTATGTATGATAAAAATGCCATCTATAAGTTATTTTATTTCTATTCATCTCCCATAGTTATTTGTTCTTTTGCTTTTTTCTGTTTTACGATACATTCATCATCAATTTTATACATATAGAGAGAGAGTGAAACTTCATCTTTAATATTTAAATTCTCAGCTTGTATATGTTCATATATGGTTTTATTTTCTCTCAAATCTTTTTGTGATTTCAAATATGTTAGAGAATTACAATGTCTCATATGTCTCCTGGTCTAGTTTGTTTTCTGACTCTTTTATTTTCTTTGAATTAGTCTAGCAATATCCTGAGTTACATATACATCATTATTCTTACACTTTGTTGTCATATAATTTTCTAGTAAATGTGTTGTTTAATTCTTGAAAGTTGAGGTAAAGCTGATGTTGTTTTGTCTCCTCTATCTTCAAGATGTTTGCTTTCTTTTTAACTTATAGTTTGAACACCAATTTCTATCTTCCTGTCAATAATGACTTTTTTTAAGCTCCAAGCAGCTATATGTAGTTCTATGGCCCCAAAGTGTATGCGTGTGGGGGGGAGGGAAATCAATGACTATTGTACAGAATTAATCTCGTTGTATTTCTCTTTTCTCCAAGATCTTGCCTATGACTGCTCTAAACTCTTGTCTAATGACTTCCAACAGATGTGTACATCGTAACCCTTATTATTGTCATGAGAGAAAAGGATTATTTGGTAGAACTTTTCATTAGAAATCATAGAAAATTAGCCACTTGTATTTTGAAGGTGGCAATGTTAAGTTCCAATGAAAATGTAAGTCACCTAATTTGGAAAAACTGAGATTCTTTTTTCAATCAGTAGTTTGCTAGCATTTTAGAAAATCCAAATGTGATCAACTCTTTTCCACACCTAGTTTGTTTTTTTTTTGGCCTGTGTAAATAGAGGACAATAAATATAAACATTGTTTAGCAGCAACTACACCCATATGCCATCCTTATGATCTAATAGCTCTGTATTATTTATAATAAAAACAAAGGAAAGAAGGAAGGGAGGAAAGAAAGGAAAGAAGAAAGAAAGAAAAAGAGAGAGAAAAAGATGTAAGGAAGAAAAGGAGGGAAGGAAGGAAGGAAGGAAGGAAGGAAGGAAGGAAGGAAGGAAGGAAGGAAGGAAAAAGGAAGGAAGGAAGGAAGGAAGGAAGGGAGGGAGGGAGGGAGGGAGGGAGGGAGGAAAGGAGGCAGGCTATGTATTCTTAATTTAGATGCCAAGGCACAACCCTCTGGCTTGTGTTTCTGGTTAAGAGATTTTTAACAAAATTGTATAACTTCTGTTTATTAGAGTATTGGTTTTCACCCAACACCCTAACCAAAGCAACTTTATTTAGTTCCAAGGGGATATTTTCTTAGTTACAGACACACATTTTGAAAATGCATTCCTGTCCAAACCTTTGTTGCTTGAGCACATAAATGGCTGCTGCAGCAGACAGTTCTATAAAAGAATTAGAGCTTGGGGCTGGCCATTACAGCATGAGGCAATCCCCCTCACCCCCCTCCCTCCTTTTGTATGCCTTGAGAATTATTTTGACTTTTTTGTGGCTATAGGTCTGGTGAAATGTATAGGGAAAAAGATCTTATAACTCAAAGGATTTGGGATCTTAAACTTTTGTATTTGATTACATTTGAATGCAATTATGGAGGCTTGTAATGTAATATTTTCTTTCTACTGGATGAAAATTACAGATATGTAATATGGGTTTACTTACCTGATTGCACATTAACTCTAATACTTTCAGATAGCCTGCAGCATAGGCAAAAAAAAAAAAAAAAGACCATGTTGTTTGGCTTGGAATGAAGTCAGGTATATCATTGGTTAAGCACTATGCCTGTTTCCTACAAAGATGCAACTTTTATGTGGAAATAGTGTGATCTGTATGGTTTCTTTACAAAGAAATGGAGACTTTTATCTCAGAGTACAAGAGAAGCAATATTTTTAGTAAGCTTTGAGGTCCCAGCTCTTATCATGAAATGATTGATTCATAATTTCTCTTCACTGAAACCTAAAGAATTTGATTATTCAGTATAAAAAGACAGGTTTGTGGACTTTGTAGCTAAACTTTACAAATTAAAAGAAGACTTACAGGGAGGAAACACTTGAATGATAATAGAAAAGGATAATCTATGTCCTGAGTAAATCTAAAATCATTCTAGAATTAAAATGTAGAAACCTAAGAGCTGAGAAATCTTAGAAGATTTTCTTAGTGGTAGTTATAATGATTATGGTAGTAGATTAAATCATAGAAGAAATTATAGTTGGCTGTAAAAGGTACCTAGATGTTTGCCAAGAAGAAAATGCTGGGATCTTCCACTTCCAAATCAGCAAACCTAAGCAACTCCAGAAGAAAAAGACAAAAACTGAAAGCAGTTTTTCTTTCTTTTCTGGACATTTGCACTGATATAATTTTATAGCATCATTAGTTTTGCAAAATGTTTTGTGGAGCTATTTTTTTTAGTTATTTGATAAAGATAGATAGCTGAAGGCAAATTCATCCCAATTGCTGGCCGGGTTTTATAGTAGAACAATATTTATATTTGTAAGAAAGAACATAGTTCCTCTACTTCAGAGTCCATTCATCTTGGGAAATGACAAAAGAGACTACTAGGTCATCATTTATTTCACATGGGTTTCAAAAGTGAAGTTTCTTGGTGCTACCTCTCCACTTCAGCATGGCCTGAGTTTGAGGGCAGCCAATAATTAGAGCAACTTGATGACTTTTGTCATCAATTCCATCAATAATCCACTGTGACTAATCCAATGGAACGATTAGTTTCCATTTTTAGCCAAGAGAAAAAAACTGGATGTATTTTCCTATTGTCTTAACTTTCAATTGTCTAGAATTTAAGATGAATTTTGTGACAGAGGTTATTTAGCTTCAAGTAATGAAATATGTTGGATTTCTGGTAGTAGCCAGTTCCAGAGCTATAAGTATGGCTAATACTGTATGACTCAGATATTTTCTATTATTTCCTTTGGCCTTTTCAATATTTTGGTTTTTGATCTTCCATCTAAAATTCGATTTCATGTTTATGGTGTGGTTGCTGTTCCAAGCATCTTGTCTTCATATACCAGAAAGAGTTAGTGTCTAATTTATCAAGGAATTTAATCTTTTACCCGGTATCCTTAGTGTTTTTATGGTACCCTTAATGTACCGTATTTTATATTTCATTTTTCAGAACAAGACCATAGCATTACTTGTATGTTCATATATTTCTATAAAATGTCAAATATTGTGGATATTGAAAAGATATTAACCATTACACATATAATTTGAATTGTTGGCATAAAGGATAACATTTATTTAGTACCACAGAACAACCTATTTCTACTAGGAATAAGGCGAGAAATGTGAATTTATGGAGATCTGTCATCCAGGTTCTGGGGTCATCTTCAAGAGAGTATGTTGGCAGAGGACGAACATAGCCTTTTCCAGAGACATAGCTATATGTAAGTTCCATAGAACCATTTCAGAGCTGTCTCAAAGAGCTACATGCACATTTGATACAAAGCAATTGAACATAGCTCCCATCTGGAGTCATAGAGAGCTTTTGATGGGAAAGGAACAGGAAAGATTAACAACGAAGTAGAATATGATCTTAAGCAGGTGAAAAATATTTTTGACCTCAACATGCATGTGAGATGTAACATGAGTTGTAAAACTTTTGAAATGTAATCTGTTCTTAGTAATGAAACCTGCCTGCATATCTGATCTTATAGAAATATATTGGCTCTTTGGATATATTAAGTTCTTCTAAGGCATTCTGCTGCTATTGTCAAAATGCTGCTCACACACTCTGCAAACAGGCAAAGGAAACTTCAGTATACTCATGTGTATATTTTATAAAATTAGGCGAGTCAAAGTGTTTCGAATTAACCTTACTTTTTATTGACTCATCTTTTCTTTCAGGTTTTTCTTACTTCAGCGGTTCAGTTCATCTCCCTCATCTTGCTGGGACTCTTTAGTTCTCATTCTTGCCTGGCAATTGCATTCCAATTTCAGTGTGAATTTTGTGACATCCAGTTTCCTCCCTGACATGGAATTCTACACTTTACCTACAATAACTTCCTTCTGAGTAAGGGAAGAGGGACTGAAGACAAGACAAAAATTGTGAGTTCAGTTTTCATATGTTGCCTCCCTTCTGTGAAAAATGAAGATGGGTGAAATGCAATCAGAATTGCTATCAGTGATGAAAAGCAATATTTTTTTCCTAATTACTCAGTAATAAACTTTAATATGCTCTCTCATAGAAGAATAACAATGGAGTCCTTCACTGATGTTGGTCCCTGCACTGGTGGTCAGCAAGCTGCTCGAAATGCTACCTAATGACTGCAAGGATTTAGTCATCCTTCAAACGTATGGAATTTACTTTCCTCTTAGAGCCCATTGTCCTCAAAGGTTATTAAAAGCAAATTCTTTTTCTGTTTTATTGATCCCTAATTCTATATGATATTTCTAGCCTTTTGTGGGGTTTGGTAACCTGATAGTGAGAAAGGAGATAAAATAAGATCTACTGCAATTGCATATAAGGAAGGAAACAAAAGAAAACATAGAATCGCCAGTATCAGTCATGTAAAAGCATGGTAGACAGGATGAGTGAGGAATTTGTGAAAATGTTGGCAGGGCTTAAGGAATGGTCAACCTAAGTGCTGAGGGCAGTTGCAGTTCAAGGAACTAGACAGACAGAACTGTTTAGGTGAGTTCTCATGTGTCTTATCTCTGGAGACTGTCAACAGAAGAAGAAAGTTTCTTCCCACAATCAGAAGGACAAAAATCTATCTGTGTGGCCATCCTGAAACTATGATTTTGTTTCATCTGGATAGATGATATGGGTGGCTATGGCTTCTAGACCAATGCAGTGGAATATTCTTCAGTTTGCTATCTATTTATTTTATCAATTGCCACACAGGGAATATTGTTGTTGTATGAGAAAATCCTTTCTGGTTAAAGTGAATGCTTACAAAGCAGCATTTTATATGTTTTTTTTTCCTCATCTGTGAGGAATTTGTCACATCTTGCTATAAAATCCCTTGTTGCCTTAGAATTTTTTTACACATTATAGTTCTAAGGGCATATTTGTTCTTGTCCATCAAATTTTTTTCACTTTCAAAACCATGTTTATTTATTTTTGTTTCAGAATATGTATGACTTTATTCTGACTTCCTTTTTCTTCTCCCAAGACGGTCTGAAGAACCAGATACTGCATCGCAAGAGGTTACCTCAAACTATTTTAGGAATGCAAGAAGAAATGTTTGGCTAACTTTCTTCTGTTGATTTGCTCCAGTGAGTGAGTTTACTAATTGTTGCACCTTACAATTCTAACTGGAAGGTCAGTCTTTAGGATTATGACCATATGTACCCTGACCAAAGATCATGAATATTCTTCAGACCCAAGTCTGATAGTACTATTTATGTGTTTTTTTAAAAATCTATCCTCATTTGTGACTGCTCCTTTCCCCATCTTGTTTACCTTCTATGTATATATTCTGAGAAACTTTAATATATTTCATAAAGCAATACTATGATATATTTATGGAAAAAATTGATATGCTGAGAAATATGAAGATTGGACATTTTGTTCCATTATATTCTTAGAGTACAACTAGAACAAAAGAAAACACTCTGGCATTCTAATCAAACTAGTAAAATTACATGGATTCTTTACATCTAGTCATTAAATTTATTGTTAAATTTTATCAAAAGGAAATAATCTAAACAAAAATATAAAATGGCTATTACATAGACTGATGTATAAGCGTCCTTCATAACATTTCAAGTTTATAATTGAACATTTGATTCAGGTTTCTAGGTGTCTGTAACGCCCTAATATGTGGGATACCACATATTAGAGAAGATATTTGTTACACACATTGAGAGATAGAAAATAGGTCTAAATTCTTAGCAGAATTCATTGGCATACAAAACTTCATGGCTATAATTTAACTTTCACATGTTAAAATATTTGTTATTTGTAACTAATAAAGTTTGCTTTTTGAAAATGTGACTGAGATACTATGCACAAAGTGTAGGATTTGAATATTAATCACAAAAGCATAAATACAAACTACTCTTAATTGCTCAATCATAGAAAGTGATGGAAATATTCAATTATGGTATTAAAAATATATTCTAAACATACAAGACATTAGGATGATTCCATCCCAAGAAAATTATCAAACAAAAATAATAAAATAACAAAATTTTATTGCAGAAATATATTTATATACATGCATAATGAATACACATACTATTTATTCCAAACATAATGAAAACTATACCAAAATTACAGTTATTTTCTTATGGTTTAATATTGCTTTTCATTTTCCCTTCTATTTTCATACGTTTTATAAACTTTTATATTTCACAACTATTACTTAGAATAACAAAAGATCTCCAAAAATTTCTTATTTTCTTGTCTACTCTGGACATAACTTCTTTGAGATGCATTTTGAGCAAATTTTTATACTCTGTCTCAAACCACTGGCAAGTTCTAGGTATCATTACTGATTTCTGAGGTTAACATAATGGAAGGCAGGGCAGCAATATCCTCAAATAAACTCCCTGGTACCAAGAGTAATCTTGCCATGAAGAAAAAATAGACCTGTTCCAGCTATGCATTATCCCTTAAAATTCATGTGTTCTGCTACTTTATTTATTTCTTTAGAGAACAGGGAAGGCGAAAGACAGACTGATTAAGAGAGTGAGAGAAAGACTGGATGGGAAGAAGGCAGGGGGTAGAGTAGAAGGCAGTGTGGTAGAAGGGACAAAGAAAGTCAATTGCAGCAGCTGTTTTGCTTATCTGAACATTGCTTGACTCTTGTTCACATCCCAGGTGAATAGCTAATAAAAATAATTTAAGCTTTAAAAAAACAAGGGTAATTTATAATGTGGACATTATAGTCTGGCACTTGGATCAGCACCAGGAACGAGGTTTCTGAAAAATCCTTAGAGGACTGAAACTACCAGGGACATACAATTCAATCACAGCCTTCTTTTGGCATTATTTCTCCTCGCACCCCTGGACCCCTGCTGCCAACTCAGAATCAACACAAAACCTTGGAACTAATTTGTTAACTCAGCTCTGTTCTTGAATTTTCCATATTCTTCTCAAAGCACCCCCCCATGTGTGTGTGTGTGTATATATATATCTATATATATATAATTATTCTTTATATGGAAATATTTAAAGAGTTCAAACTTAATCATTTGAAAACATCAACAATCCTTCAGAGACCTGTTTTAGGCAAAAATTGATTATAGATCTTTCATATATACTTTAAGATTATACTGTGGGAATGTTTCTTTAAATGCAGATACCTCAGATTTAAAGTGCAGATTTTAATATTTTTATCCCCATTGAAAAAGAACAGAAATTAATTTGCTAAATGAAAAGCTACTGTCATCTAGCAACATATTGCACAAAATGAACATACACATGGAGATTGATGAAAAAAAGTCCCGCATCAGCTTTGTTATGCTTAAAATTAACTTACATTTTTATTCTGCCTTGAGGATACACAGATTGTTTTGTTTTGATGGCTTTCAGCCATCTCTATTATATAGCATAAATCCTCAAAGGGGAAAGCAGATTTTAATCCTCTGAAGAACATGGAGAAGGAAAACTGAATAAGTGCTGATTAAGCAAATGTTGTTGGTTTAATCTGTCTACTGCACACTGTGTTTTAGCTGTTGAGAACCAAACATGTGACTATTGGAAGGGTTAGAAGAACTCTGGGAATCTCTAAGGATGGTTTTCAGTAATAGGCACATCTTGGTTAAAAGAGTTTCCCAATTGAATTGTCAAGGGAAAATTAACTGCTATCACAATATAAGTTCAAGCTATCCTTAAAAACTATTAAGTCACATGTGAACCTTTGCTTGTAGGCAACTTGCCTTCTTCTAGGGTCTCATTTGCTAAATTCAAAGTAAGTAAATTTAATGATAAGTCACATGGCTACTGTTTGACCTTCATTAAAACATTTTAACTTTCTGAACCTCAGCTTCCTCAATAATAAAATAGAAATTACAATAAATGTTTCTTTTTATTCATGAAGCATGTCTTCATATCAAAGGAGATAATAAATACACAAATATTTTATAACTGCAAGCAGTAAAGTAATATTTATTCACCACGAGGAAGGTAAATTCAGGTATACTGTAGCAGTGCCTTCCATAGCTTAATCCATCCAGAACAAGAAGTCTAGAATTCTGACCTGGAATTGAAACTACTGGCCCGAACTCAAGCATTCATAACGATTAGTTATCCTAAGGGAAAAAAGTCAGTTTGTAAATTTAGCCTTAATTTTCCTGCATTTAGGATATAAGTAAGTAATAATAAATAAACTAGAAGTAATGCTTAGGTTATCTAAAGATAAGATACCTTGCATGTATAAAAGCATTGCCTAATGATGCTGCTACTTTCATTGTGTCTAAAATCATTTTCTCTTGGTGACTAATAGTGAAGACTATTTCTACCCCATGTAGACCTCAAGAAACTAGATTTGACCTCACACATTCTCTCTTTTCTATGTATATTATACCACTACACAATTTAATTTCCTTTAGAAACTAATTTTCTACTCAAAATTTAGTATTTTCTTTAATCTTTTTGATAGGTGGTAAGTGGCAGAAGAATTTCAGATTATAACATGTATTTCCCAAGGATAGTTTAAGAAACACTGTTACTGACAAATTAAGATGCTAATGGAGTCAAATGCATTAGCTACAAGAATTTTGCCATTACTAAACTACTATAAGAAAAAGAGCTCAGGGTTAAGAATGAGACAAAGTGAATGGATTCTAGCTTTGGATTTGATGCCCAACTCACTGAACCTTTTCTTTCCTTTCAGTTTTTAAATTGAGAGAATTAGAGAAAATAGTGACTAAGATTTCACTTGCTTGGACATTTTCTTTTAATTCTCAAAATGTTCATGGTCTTATTAGTTCAGCCAGAAGCCTAGAGCTATATGATGAGAAGTTAAAAGTTTAGAGTTCCTACTTGATAATCTTTAAGTTTCAACATCAGAGAATTTACTTTCCAAAACAACTTGGAAAATTACAATGTTTATATAATACTGCCCTCCTAATAAGTAAAGAAAGATTCTAAAGAAACCCTACTGAGTTCTACAAAGCAGTTTATATTCTCATAGGATTTGGTTCAACATTAAGAAATAGTGAAGTAGATAAGAGAAGCTCTCAGCTTTATACAGTATATATCTTCTGCTGTAGAAAAGTTTTATGGTGTTTGTCAATAACAAATTATTTGTTAACTTTGAGGACAAAATACATAACTAATATACTCTCCAAAAATAGAGTTGCTAATTTACAAGAACAAAGCTTTCTAACTTCTATTTCATCTTGGCATTATAAAAGGGATAGGATGCTGGGTATTTGTCATTTTAATTCCTCAATCATTAAATTATTTAAGTCTGCTTTGTTTATAAAACACTTAAGAACAAGATTTAATAAGTAAAATTTTTGTGAAGTAAACAGCATTTCTAAATGTTATATTTGAAATATAACCTCAAACACAGTTTACCTTTAAAATTTAAATTCAAAACCTTTTATTTTGTCTCACCCAAAGAACTAAAGTCAGATAGTTGAAGTTTTCCAAAGAAATTAAAAGCAAATTGCCTTAGTGTTTTAATTTTTCCTGTTAGGAAAATATTTAATGACCACATATGAAGTATTTTGGTCCTACAATATTCAATGTGCAAACACCCAGGACTTTTATGTAACGTTAGACCATCTGCTATCTTCAACTATACTATTGCTTACTTTTTTTGTAAACAATTCAGTCAAACATATATAGCTTCAAAAATATATAATGGTTTTAAATAATAGAGGTGAACAAAATAGTGAGTTAATATTTCTGTATACAGTTTCAAGTCTTTAGCTTCTGAAAGTACTTGACATAATATGCTTTGGTAAAGGACTGATCCATAGTAATGCATCTGCAGTAGATTCAGCTTTAATCCTGCACCTTCTACCCTCTTACTGAGCAAGGAATTAGATAAAATCACATTAAAGACACAACTTTAAACATTGAGACTGATGAATGTGGAAGATTATATTACTCACAGGGAATATATATTGACATCTAAAATTTTTTCTCAAAAAATCTAATGATTTAGTAGTATAATTGGGAAATTATATTTAACATTATTTAATTCTATTCAGTATGTTTCTAGACTTGCTCTCAGTTATCAGATAAGAACCGAAATTGTATCAACCTGAATAATCTACCATTGTTGGTCTGTGCTGCCGCTTTCCAATTGCCTTCATCATTGGTGTCCACGTAAAATAGGAGCTCCTCAAAGAAATAGGCTTTCTCTATCAAATAGAAAATCTCTGCATATTAAAATTATAGCATTCCATTTACCCTATGCAAGAATAGTTGTGGGAAACAGCATGTGGGAAAGGTTGCCTTATGTTGAGTCTTTCATAAATAGTGCTCAGATTTAGGCACAGATCCTCTTCCAGGTATCTTTTAATAATAATAAAAAAAGAATGTCAGGTATTGGTGTTTCATATCTGTAAACCAAGCTACTTGGGATATTGAGATCAGGAGTACTGAGGATCAGCATCAGCTCAGAAATCTACATAAAGCTCCTTCTCAACCAATAGCTTGGCATAATGGCCCATACCTGTCAACCAATCTATGACACAAAGCCTAAAATAGGCAGATTGAAGTACAATGGAAGCCTTAGGCAAAAAGTGAGATCCTATTTCAAAATAGCCAGTTCATAAAATGACTAGAGTCATGGTTCAGAAATACAGTACCTGCCTAGGAAACTCCAAGGCCTTGAGACCAAACTTCAGTATTGTCAAAAGAAGAAGAAAGAGGAGGAGGAGGAAGGGGATGAGGAAGAGGAGGAGGAGGAGGAAGAGTGAGAATGAGAGAGGAAAATGAAATGGGAGGGAGGGAGAGACTATGAGAGACAGGAGAAAGGAAGACAGAGAAGAAGAGAGAGATAAAAGAAGAAATATAGGAAGGAAGAGAAAAGAAAGAAAGAAAAAGGAAGGAAGGAAGGAGGAGAGAGAAAGGAAGAAGAAGAAAGGAAGGAGAAGAAAGAAAAAAAGAAAGAAAAGAAGAAAGGAAGGAAGGAAGGAAAGAAGGAAGGAAGAAAGAAAGAAAGAAAGAAAGAAAGAAAAGAAAGAGAGGGGGAAATATTCTTTGGGTAAATAAACCTCATTCCTCCAACTAGTCTTTATGGAGATAAACAAATGAGTATCTTCCTTGGTTCTTCACATGATCTAAGTCTACACCCACATTTTAATTTCATATCTTTGCCTTTTTAAAAGATTTAGAATATGGTACAAATACTGTTGAAATATAATAAATTATATTGTTCTTCAATCTCTTGTTAATTAACATAAAGGAAAATGGTTAGTATCATTGAAAATGAAATTACCACTTTTTAAAAATAATGACATTACTTTGAATTGTCTTAGTAGGATTAAAAAAAAAAAAAGCTCCCGCCCAATTTTAAGCACATTCTTCTTCAAATAACTTAGTAGTACCTACTCTTAAGAATGTAACAATGCTGGGCTGGGAAGGTGGCTCAGTGGTAGAGCGCTTGCCTTGCATGCTCGAGGCCCTGGGTTTGATTCCTCAGCACCACATAAGCAAAAAAGAAAAAAAAGCCGGAAGTGGCACTGGGGCTCAAGTGGTAGTGAAGTGGTAGTGCGCTAGCCTTGAGCTGAAGAGCTGAGGGACAGCGCCCAGGCCCAGAATTCAGGTCCCATGACCGGACCCCCCAAAAAAAACAAAAACAAAAACAAAAAAGAATGCAACAATGCTTATTTTTTTTATCAATTTGTTACTATACTTAATAACACAATAAAGAATGAATCAGAAACCTCTTCGGAATAGCTGTTTAAAGCCATTGGAAGACAAGATTTATGTGAATTGCAATAATATTCCTTTTTAATTCTAATAGAAAAGAGTGTTTGAATATTATTATTTATACAATTCAAAATCATATATAATAACAGTCTTGTCATTGTTTATCATCTTTACTTTGCCTCTGATGATTGATCTATGAATGGATGACTACCAAGTTCTTTTCTTCTCTTGCCAGAGATTTGATTTATTTTAAGAAGTCTAAGGCAGTGGAAACTAATACTACCCAGGTTGGAGGGTGATGCTCTCATGATAGTCTTTAAAAAAAAAAAAAGCTAGAGGGCTGGGAAGGTGGCTCAGTGGTAGAATGCTTGCCTTGTATACATGAAGCCCTGGGTTTGACTCCTCAGCATCACAAGAGCAGAAAAAGCTGCAAGTGGCACTGTGGCTCAAGTGGTAGAGCACTAGCCTTGAACTGAAGAGCTGAAGGACAGTGCCCAGGCCCAGAGTTCAGGCCCTATGACAGACAATAAATAAATAAATAAATAAATAAAGCAAGCTAGATTCATATTCATAGTCTTTGTATTGATATAAAGCCATATATCAATATCTACCTCTATCTATCTATCTGTCTGTCTGTCTGTCTGCCTGTCCCTCTATCCATCTATTACTCTCTCCTCTTTTTTTCTCCCTCTCACTTCTCCTTTCAGTTTCCTGTCTCCTTTTTTTTTGTTACTTATGCCTATGGCCAGGCACAGTATTATGTCCAGGAAAATAAAACTGCAAAACTTACACAGTAAGTTGTAACATTGTCAGGCCAGAAAGGCATGCAAAACAAATGATTATAATGCAAGATAATATAAAGTGTTTGCTATTAGTTATGTATCTGCACAAGATGAAACTTGAATTGTTGCTTTAGAAGTACATATGGAGCTCTAATCCTAGCTACCTACAATTGTCCATCTGAGGGCAGCAGTTTCCAGACCAGCCTGCACAGGGAGTCTAAGACTATTGTCTCTGGTTAGCCACCAAAAAGCCAGAAGTGGAACTGTGATTCCGGTGGAAGAGAACCAGCATTGAGCAAAACAGTTGAAGGATAGTGCAGGCTCTGAGTTCAAGCCTCAAGGTGGACATGCACGCATGCAAACACACACACACACACACACACATACACATTATAACTCAAATAATTATATGTAGAGAACAAAGTCAGCCCTAGAAACATAGGATAAAAATGTAATGCCGATTATGTTGAAAAACGAACTTTACAACTTTGGGGAAGGAGAGTGGGGGGAGAGGGGAAGATGGGAAGGGATGAGAAGGGAAACAAAGGAGGAGGCAACAATGCTTGATAAGAAATGTACTCATTACCTTGCTCATGTAATTGTAACCCCTCTGTATGGTATTTTCACAATAAAAAAAATGTAATGCCGACTACAGGATAGGACAAGTTCTATGATGGTGAGGAAATTGCTTGGTGTTTGTGTTGAGTTTAGACCCATAGAGAAAGTGCCTATGGTGATGGTCTGCTAATTTGAAGTGAAGATTAACTCAATTATTAGAAGCTATTGATCACTAGGGAGGGGTGGTAGAAAGGGTAGACATGTCAATTGTGATGACTTCGATACTACCTTCAAGAAACAACCTCCCTTCCAGCCCATATAATTCAGAGAAATCAGTAATAATTGAAACCTATCAGCAGCCTTAGGAATGAGTATAATGCCTAATGCTGGACCAATTGTGGCTCTGAATCATTTTGGAGAGATTTATAATTCCAGTTATGGCATGTCATTTAAATAGAGAACAGTCAAGTAAGTCCTTTTCGCAGAATAACACATAGGCACAAGGAGAAAGTTCAGTTCATGTCTACAAAATAAAGGTCTGCTCTTGCTAAGGTTTCTCCGGCCTGTTCAATGGAGAGATGGAATCTAGAGAGGAAAGCCAGGCAATGTAGTAAAAGCAGAGAGATAGAGAAAGGGAGAAAAACCCCTTCTGGCTATTCTAAGCTCTTGGTTCCAATAGTTCCTTCAGCTAGACTTCTGCTCACATAAAGCAAGAATCCCTTTCAAGTTAAGCCAGTTAGACTTGGAAGTTTGTTACTTACACCAAGAGAATCTTGAGGGGTTCCATATTGAACTTGTAGTGAGAGGACTGCAATATAAACAGGAAATCACACACTTGGGGCAGTACTATGCCCCACCTGACAGAACTTCTGTTTTTGTTCCTAAGTTCTAAGTATCTTACAAGTATTAGTAGAGGTTCAAGGTGATTTGGTGAACGTTCACTGGAATAAGGTAGTTCATTTCATATCACTAGGGATACCTTCACTATGACAGAATAAAAGTAAATGATCTGAGGACCAGTCAAGCATGAACTGTTCCTGTAGCTGTACCTTCATAGCTGACTGAGATAGTCTAGTGAAATTTCCCCTGGATTGGCCAACAACTGCTGTCCACCTGATCTCTTATCTTCAGAGTAGCTAGGATTAGAGAGGGTTATTAAGGTAAATTAAACTCTACTTCCTTGCTTCTTGACTTTGTTATCAACACATTAGCATGATTTCAACCAGTCCACTGGGTAAGTTGAGTACATCAGCCAGTACTGGTGTTTGGCGTCGAATAAATATAATGACTGTGGATGGAGCCAACTTTTCTGCTTTGAGCAGATAGTTGTGTCTATAGCTAAATAAAAGATGGGAGCTAAATAAATAAATGACAAAAAATAACACTATATAAGACTCTGTATTGGCGGTTGGAACTCTTCGGAATAGAATTTTGGCCTAAAGACTGAACTTCAAGTAATATGTAAAGTGTGAGTATGAGGATACATTTCAAGCTTCACACTTTCTACTATTGTTCATCCACATAGAAAATAATTTGTTTAAGAAACATTTCCACCTTAGCTGAAAAAAGCCCCCTCCTTGGCAGTGTTCAATTAAACTGCTAAGACCTAGTGGTGTAATTACAATGCAATTTGATACAAAGTGTGGAAAGAGTTTGGGAGAGGGGGCTTGGGAGCTGTCAGGGGACCTGCTCCTTTGGCAGTGATTAACAGTTTAGTAATGAGGGTCTGTTGTGTGTGGGTGAGAATGCAAACACTGTGTTAAATAGTTAGCTGCTCTTTTAGTGACCCCAAAGTGCAAGCAGTTCTACATCTGAGAGAGTGAGAGAGAGATAGAGACACACACATACACACAGAGACAGACAGACAGGGAGCTAAAGAGACAGAGACAGAGACAGAACACTCTCTCTCTCTCTCTCTCTCTCTCTCTCTCTCTCTCTCTCTCACACACACACACACACACACACACACACACACGGAGAGGTGAGAATTAAGACCATGATTTAAAAAGGTTAAAACCCCTACTTTATCCAAAGACAGAGATACTTTGTTCATTTTTAAGTTGTAGTTTGCCTACTACTCCCCTATGTCCTATTATCATCAAACAAAATTCTGGTAGTATTATCTATGTAATAATAATAGCAAAGTAATCCCAACCAGCAAAGAAAGAAAATAAAGACCTTTAGAAGTATAGGTTAAGAAGTGGTGGAGTCTTCTAATAGAATATCTTTCTTAGTTGACAAAAAAAAAGAGCAACTTGACAAGGAAATACTTACTTAAATGTGTCCTGAAAAAGCGCTTCATGTTAGATTCGTGGCAGATTACAGGTAAATTCAAGGTTTCAGGAATAGTCTATTACTAAGTCGGTTTTATGCCTTCAAACACTGTCACAGCTCTAGGGGAAGAAAAAAAGTGAAGCTAAGTGCTTGGGAAAATCTGAGGAAGAAGTAAAAAGCTAATTCCAAGTTGCAGTGTATTTATATTTATTGGCTTGAGACCAAACTGTTATGAGATGTCTTAGTAACTGTGTCCAAAATGGCTGTGGATTTTTCTTCTTAGCTATACCTCCAGAGCTGTGTAGGGAGCTGGGGAGTGCCTACTTAGGGAGAAAGAAATACCTAAGCATGAATTCCAATCCTGTCAAATAGTGCGACCTTGGGAAATCATTCTCCTTTGGTTTCCAGAAATAATATTATAATAAAACCTTCCTCATACAGCTATTTTAAAGATTGAAGGAGATAATATACACAATGACTGAAACATAAGAAATCATGGATTGTTTTATTCTCTCCAATTTTGTCTTATTTAACTTAGTATAACTTTATGATTATTACCAATTTGGTTGAACTTAAGGCAAAATATACACTTGTCAAAATATATTATCCTTTAGTAGGATGTTGTACAGCTTGTTTACAATATTTAATGTGTTTGGGATTTTAATTTAATAATGGACACAAAATGATTTCAGCCTTAGCAACAACAACAAAAACAAATGAGCGGATGGGGGCTAAAGTCTCAGTCACCAAGCTTCCTTAGTTAGAACAACTGTCTATAAATAAAGTTGAGTGTAAATTTTAACAACACAAAAGGTTAACTTATAAATGGCAACATTCATATCTGGCTCTCAGAACTCTAGAAAAGAATCCAAAGTGGATTTTGGCTAAAATTATCTGCATGGTTGCCTTGGTAATACAAAGTCTAAGCAAAGACATGGCCAAGCCAAAGCTTGTGAGAAACTACTGAACTCAGGAAAGAACTGAGCAAGTCAGGGACAGACCCAGGGACTCTGCCCAGGTTCATTAGAGTAAGTCTTATGGCTTGAGCAGGACCCAGGCTTCCTTGTTTTGCAGAAAAAGAAAACTCTTTGAAGAGGGTGAACATGTGCCTATCAAATGCTGCTCCTTTCTCTTCCATGAAAGTATTCTTCAATGAATTAAATAAACCTTATTACAAGGGGGTCCAGTAGCTCATGCCTGCAATTCTAGCTATTCAGGAGTTGAGATCTGAGGACCACCCTTCCAAGCCAGCCCAGGCAGGACTCTTATCTACAATTAATTACTCAGAACTAACCAGGAGTGGTGCTGTGGCTCAAGTGGTAGAGAGCTAGTCTTGAGCAGAGGAAGCTCTGGGACAGTACCTAGGCTCTGAGTTCAAGCCCCAGGACATCAAAACAAACAAACAAAACCCAAAAAATAAGGAACAAAAACCACACCTTACTACATTTTACAGAGATTTGAAACTATTTCCTAAGAAGAAATAAAGTTTGCCTTGAAAATGAGGTGCAGTTTCCCTTAGGTAGTACCGTTTAGTGTTTGTTCTCTAACCAGCTGTTTTTAATATTGGGTCCCTAGATCTATTTGATCTGTACAGGCAATTCAAGAGATCCAAGAGAGGAAAGAATGCCAGGGTTAAAAAAAATGTATTTTAATGAAAATTTGATGTTTTCATGAAATCTTGAATGTAATTCTTCACAGGTATTTTCAAGTATAGTAGGATTATTACAGGTGTATTGAAATATCCCTGTAGTCATTACTATTTTGAAATGATAATGGCAGTCAGCAGACTTCCACTGGGAGCTGCAGCAGAAGGAAAGATAAGCACGCATTACCTGTCATGACTGCATCTGCTTCCCTCATGAACTACGTGTAATCCTAGGGGCTATGTCTAGTTGCTGTAACAAAAGAGTTTCTGTCCCTTCGGACCCTACTGCATTGTTGGTGGGAGTGTAAACTTGTTTAACCACTTTGGAAAGCAGTATGGAGGTTCCTCAAAAGACTCCACATAGAGCTCCTCTATGACCCAGCAATCCCACTTTTGGGCATTTGCCCAAATGATCACAAACAAGACCACACTAAAGCTACCAGCACAACTTTGTTTATTGCAGCATTATTTACCATAGCTAAGATCTGGAACCAACCCAGATGCCCCTCAGTAGATGAATGGATCAAGGAAATGTGGTATATATACACAATGGAATTCTATGCCTCCATCAGAAAGAATGACATTGCCCCATTTGTTAGGAAATGAAAAGACTTGGAGAAAATTATATTAAGTGAAGTAAGCCAAGCCCAAAGAAACATAGGTCCCATGGTTTCCCTTATTTGCAATAACTAGTATATGTCCGAGACAAGCAGAAATGGTCAGATAAGTTGATGTTAGGCAAAATGAATCCTAAGTTACTCAAATGTTTTTTCTTTCTTGCTTTTGTTTCTAACATATGTATAAGATGATATCTTTGTTGCTTTGTATGTCCCTCCCCCACGGTATAACCTCTGCTTTCACTGTATTTGATGTTGGTATAATTTGTGGAGAGGAAGGGAACAAACAAATTGTTTAAATAGGGATACAGGTGGACCCATTGCACCAATGAGATGTACAAGAAGTTATGTTGAAAAACGAACTTAACAACTTTGGCACGGGGTGCGGGGCGGGGGACATTGGAGGAGGGGAGTGGTGTAGGGGAAAACTGGGAAGGGATGGGAAGGGGAAACAAAGGAGGAGGCAACAATGCTTGATAAGAAATGGTACTCATTACCTTGCTCATGTAATTGTAAGCCCTCTGTACGGTATTTTCACAATAAAAAAATTGTACTCATTACCTGACCTATGTAACTGTAACCTTTCTGTATCTCTCCTTTACAATAACAATAAAAAAGAAATTGAGTAAAAGAAAAAAGAGTTTCTGTCCCTTCCTTGGCCTATTCTATATTCTGAGCATAATTCATGGTGTCCTTTGTGTGACAACATAACTCAAGATAAAGATCAGGAGTTCAGTCTTTTTCATCTAAGTCCTTAATAGACCTCGAATGGCTTTAATATAAATTTTGGGTATAAAGTAATGGAAAGATTATTTTTAGCCATTCCTGAATTGTAATTGTTTCTTCAACCCCTCCTTTTTTTCTTTTCCTTTATTTCTTCATTTTTTCTTTGTTCTTTTGCATCTAGTGTCTTCAGTTTGCTAATAAAAACTTGGAAAAGGAAAACACACAAATTTAAACTACTATGTTACAGGTCAGTTATCTTCATTACCTATGAGAAAGCAGAATGAATGAGAAATTCTGTCTTAGGCTAACTTCCTGAAATGGGTAAAGTTGCAAAAATTGATATGTTTTAGGGAGAATATATACCAGAGTATTAGCTACTAACAGTGAAGGGAATCATTTGTCACAATAGGAAAAATGTGTGTCTTCTCATCATTGTTGAGTTACTGTTATAACGTTAATCAGGATAATACAGTAGTTTAATTTTTAAATGCCTATAAATACATTTTCATATCCAGCTCTTCACCTAAATGAATTTAAACACTCTCTTACCTTTGACCTGTTACCATGCCAATAAAGTGCCTCCAAAACATTAGCATGGGAAAGAATACAATTTTCCTCCATGAATTCTTAGTAGAGGTTCTGTTTTCGTTATGACAATTCTTGGTTATGGAACAAAGAGATTTACCTGAGATGCTCAATGTCAGCTTTGTTTCTGAATAAATGGCAAGTCATTGAACCCTCTCTTTTATCTTAAGAGAGGAGATAGATTCCATTAAGAATTATGAAATCTCCTGTGATCTTCAAAGTAGAGACACTTTAAAAATCTTTGTTAGAAAGCTCTATTCTTCAAAAGTAGGATGATTCTAAACAAATTATTAAAACCAACAGAAAGAAATTTATATTTAAGTTTTTTATTGTGAAAATACTGTACAGAGAGGTTACAGTTACATGAGCAAGATAATGAGTACATTTCTTATCAAGCATTGTAGCCTCCTCCTTTGTTTCCCCTTCCCATCCCTTCCCTCCTACTTTCACAACTACACTCCCCCCAGAACCCCCCACCTAGGTTGTAAAGTTCGATTTTCGACATAATGTCTTATACATCTCATTGTTGCAATGGGTCAACCTGTATCCCTATTTAAACAATTTGTTTTTTCCCTTCCCCTTCAAAATTACACCAATATCAAATACGGTGAAAACAGAACCTGTCTTCATAGTTCAGAAAAGACTGGGAAAGCTAAGGCTGTTGCTGGTTCTTCTCCTACTGCTAAATTGCTCAATTTTTTTTTAATATTCTTCAAGGATATTTGCCATTGGTCTTGGAAATATTTTTTTAATTTTATCTGTTAAATGCAGAAAAGGAAAGGTAAGGGAAAGTGGAAGAAAATGTTTTTCTGTCTCAACCTAATTAATAATGCAAGCTTGTATGAACAAGTTTTTATTATTCATTGTGAATCAGTATTATAAAATTGACACAGATGATCACTTAGCTTGTTCTAGGAATTAAAGAGACAGGTTGAAGAATTTATGTACGGAAATATACCTCAAAATCGTATGATACAATCTGTTCTCTCTGCCAGAGAGAACAGATGCCTTTCAGGAAAGCAAGATTTCTCATGGTTTTCTTCTGAAGAAAAATGCAGGATTTCAATAAGAAATATTACCACATTGCTTGTTCTTGAGAGCTTCCCAGAAGAACTACCACAAAAAAATAGTTTCAGGGTGTTCAGGCTATATATCTCAACACAGGTCAGATGGGTAGTATTCTGTTGTTGTTCTCCAAGGGGTGACATGGAAATGCAAGGAATTTCTTTACTTGGTAGAAGGGGACTGATCAAGTAACAAGAAAAGTAAATTTCTTGGAAGAATCCTGTACAACTTAGAACTCTGATTTACAAGATGAGAAAAAACTTCATCAAAAGCTTAAATCAGGCACTGCAAACTTTAAATAAAATTGAAAGCTAATGTTTTTTTTATTGTGAAAATACTGTACAGAGGGGTTACAATTACATGGGCAAGATAGTGAGTACATTTCTTATCAAGCATTGTAAGCTAATGTTTTCTGAAAAAAATCTCTACTTTTTAAATGTTGATGGTGGTGACAGCTTTTATGTCTTCTTTCTAGAAGGTCTCTTCCCAATAATGAATGGCATTACTTTCTTGGCAGTTTGACAGGAAAATAGATATTTTTCCTTTCCCTCCCTGTCAATAAAAAAAATAATTCATTTGAACTTGAAAATGGCAAAATGTTGAATAAACTGGGATTTCTTGGATCAATGGTATGTTAACATGATGGAATCCATCTGTTTGATGGAATGCCTCCACTAGGCTTGGTAATAGGAACAGGCCAATGGATTGCTGAGCACCAAAATGCACACTCTATCACCAGTCCACCTGTCATATGCAGTTGGGCAAGTTGCTTAACTTTTCTAATCTTCAGCTTCACAGTAGGAAAGAGAGAGATGCCCACTGTGGTTTGTACAGGGGCAGAATCAGTAATGGACCATGTAGGGAAATATTTGGTTCCAGAGTATGATAGACAGAAATAGTATGGACTTTTAAGGGGGTGGGGCCTAGTGAGAAGTCCTTCAGTCATTGAGAGTTCCCTCGAAGAGAATCCAGGGACTTAGCTAGTCTCTCTCCCTGTCTCTCTCTCTCTCCATCTCTTCCCTCTCTCCCTCTCTCTCTCGCCCTCCCTCTCCCCTACCCTCTCCTAGCTGATGTAGTGCTTCACCAATCTCCCTTTGCTTCAAAATAAAGAATCCCGTATCAGGCAATCGCTTATAGTGAATTGAAATTGACCAATCCAACACCTACCTCTAGCATTTGTTGAGAGACCACAAAATAAATTTTAAATAGAAACTGTCCAAAAGCGGTTGCCACTAACACTGAAAATGCTGTAACATGGTTATTGAGGGGCTTAAAATGTATGTGGGGAGACAAACCCCAAAACAGACTAGTAAAAGAATGTTTGGGAAAATATTAATTTCATGGCTACTGCTATAAATGTGGACTTATGTAACTGGTAATAATTAAACTTACAAAACGAAATTCCTGACATGCTCACATTTAGTTCTTTAAAAAATGCCAGCAGACAAGATCTATTAAGTTAATTGCAAAATCTAGCTGTTTACATGTCATTGGTTGATGTATCTGGATTGTTGTTCGGTTATTTTCACTACCATGTCAGTAATCTTTTAATGAAGACAGTAATAAACTATTAAGTTAGGCTTGCTCTCCTTAAAAATGAGACCTGAGATTCTAACTATAGCTACTAATTTCACTAGGACGAGCTTGTGAATGTTCAGAGAAGTAAAAGATCTGAGTTATATTTCTCCTTTATGTTTATCAATGAGAAGTGATACATCAAGCTGAGCAAACCCTGTTCACTCTCTCCCCCACAGAGAACATACAATGTTCTAAGTCCCTCTCTGATTGATGATACACATTACTCAACTCTTTTTTTGTTTTAACTGAGATGCTCCAGGGTGTGTGTGTGTGTGTGTGTGTGTGTGTGTGTGTGTGTGTGTGTGTGTGTGTATGTGTGTGTGTGTGTGTTTATTTGTGCAACAGTCTAGCTACTTGATAGATGTTCAGCCAAATAAAAAGGGCAGGGAACAAGGTTTCATTTCCTCCTGTATTCATATTACAACAAATTCAGGATCTGAAGTTAAACCTTGTTCTCTGACCCCAGCCTTGTTAGTGCTGCCACCTACAGGAAGAAATGGTAGCATAAAAATGAGGCATCCTTGTGGATCCTTGCTACTAAACGAATGTCCCTCCTCCCTTCTGCCCCTGGACTAATTTCTTCAAGTCATTGCAAACATAAAGAATAGAAGGACACACACACACACACACACACACACACACACACACCCCACCTCACCTTCTTCACACAGGGCTCCAGATGATTTGCAGTGATTTAACTTTACTAAAAAGTCAGCTTCAACCAGGCACCAATGGCTCATTCTTCCTAGCTACTCAGAAGGCTTCTATCTGAGGATCATGGTTCAAAGCCAGTCCAGGCAGGAAACTGTGAGACTCCCAAAAGAATTTGGAAGTGTAGCTGTAGGCTCAAGTGGCAGAGTGCTAGTTTTAAGCAAGAAATCTCTGGGACAGTGCACAGCCCTGAGTTCAAGTCCCAGGACCAGCATACACACACACACACACACACACACACACACACACACACACACACTTAATCAGCATAATAAATTGTAGCTGTTTATCCTCCCATTTATCTGAGTCTCTGTTTTACTGAAAGTGAAAATTGATAGCCCTTTGTCATAATATGTCTACTTTCTTATATCTACTTTATGTCAAAATGAGCATTCTTGTCGTAATTATATAACATAAGGAGAAAGGTTGAGTGACATGTAGAATAAAGTATTGGCTTTTTGCAGTGAGATATGGGCTTCAATCTGACTCTATATGATAGATTATTGGTTTTGTCCGTGTCAGAAAAACCTCCAAATGGAATTCAACACAATAGGCAGTCCTCCTTAGTTGAGAGCTAGGACTGTACTTGCAAAGAGGATTAAACACTTTCCCACATAGAAAAGTACAGAGAAAGAGTGAGATATGTTCTTGCTTGATGTATTAGATGATGTATTAGAAAATTCACACCTAAATTCTATCTATTCCAGAAAGGCCATGGGGCCTGTTTTTCAAGCCAAGTCCAACATGTCTGTATTTACGTTGTGTTTGTTTCATCCAATCGAGCTGCCTCTTCCTCCTGTAAGGAAGTAATTTCCCCTCAACCTCTAGGCCACTAACACCATCAAGAATATTTAATTTCCCCTGCCCCATTAAAGGATGGGTCAATGTGGTGGATGTGTCAACTCAAGAGATTGTTCAGTTAAATTGTCTCTAATAATGCTGACAAATTCTATTGAGAAGACTGAAAGAAAACCAAAGCTCTTATCGGAAATAATCGTAGTAAGAGGAGAGCATTTGTGGATGTGGCATAACATGGTCTTACCTGTTCTGTCATTTCTGGTCTAGCTACTATAAAAATAGTTTCGAAGAATTCTTTAAAAATTATTTCTTCCTCAAGAGAAAAATCTAGAGGAAATGCAGAAATATTGAAAATGGTGACATCAACTTAAATACATAACACATTTTCATCATCTATACAGAAGAAGGCAACTGTTTCTGGCAGGGTGTTGAGTGAAAACAGAATTGTGGGTTTTATCCATTTAGATGAGTTGGGGAAATTTTGAATGGGAGAGATGACTCTAGGACTCAAAGTGCATTCCTGTTTTAAGTCCCGTTAACCAGTTTGCCAGCTCTCTCACATGGCTCATTTATTCACACTGGCAGGTTCCTATAGGATCCAACCTACAACTACTGGCTCATACTCTATATGATTTCCTGTCTGGGCAAGTAATTTTTCTTCTCCACTTTCTTACTGACATCTTGCAGCTTCTAACTTGTCCTCCTACCTCGCACTGACCTTTATTTATCCCTCTGCCATTTATGAATCTTCTAGTTCTGAATTGCTTGTTGGGTTTCTAACCCCCGCTTTGTCTTGGTAAAGGATGATGTATGTTCCAACTTTGTGGTATCTCTCCAGTCTCTCCAGCAGTGCCCATGTTTTATTTCCATCTCAAAGTCTTCATGTTGCTGCTTTGTATTGTCCTGGTCACCTGCATGGTGTCAGTAAAGCAAGTGACAAACTAGAAGAGACTGTTGCTGTAGAAAAGACCTCAGAATAGAGATAGAGGCCAAGTAGAGAACCAGGTTTGGAGCAACGTTGATTAGGAGCTTATGTGGGGTCATATGAGATGGACAGAAGAAAGAGAAGATCCCGGGAGAAATGTTCTGTGTGGTCTCATGAAAAAGTTCAGATTAAGGCACACTTGGGTCTGGTCTATGAAGAGAACAAGAGAATGTAAGAAACAACTTTCCTCAAGAAACTTAGAAATTTGGTGCCTTAATGAACTGTCAAGAGAAACTCTGGGGGACATAGTGGGACAGTGTCTGGAGACAGTGCAGGAAAGCAAAAGAAGGTGTGATTGGGGAGCAAGAGGGAAACACAGTCACATTTGGTAATGTGCCACACTAATTCTCTTCTGCAATTCTCTGGGTGTCTGGTGACCCTGACTACCACCTACTCCTGAGTCTCCAGATGATTATTTTAGTGGCAATTAAACAAGGTGTGTGTGTGTGTGTGTGTGTGTGTGTGTGTGTGTGTGTTTAATAAAGTAGGCTTATGTGAAATTGTTTCAGGAGAAAAACCATCCCCAGAGCAACGTGGATTTCATTCCCAGGCTCTTTCTTGTCTCCCCCTAAAAAATAATAATAAAAGACCCTGACTCAAAGATTTAGTTTGAGAATGCCTAGTTTAATCCCTGCTGTTAGGATCCCACACTTTGAGAAATTAATTGGGTCAATAAACATGCCAGGAAGCAGCAGAACAAAGCACGGACGGCTTTAGTTAAATCCTAAGTGGGAAGTGCTCAAATCCATTCTATGTTCCTTACTAGATAGTCCCAGAAAAGTAAAGAATCTACCCCATCCCTTTAATTTTGAAAAGCCAAAGATAACGAGACACTATCCTAAAGCCTATCAAGGCAGTAGGTGTGAAACACCCAGCAAATGAGGGATATCCCTAAAGATAGTTCTGAATAAACTAATTTATTTTCTTTATAAAAGAAGTATTTCATAACTGAAGGATGTAGATATGGATATTTTTCAATCAACTTCTAAGAAATCCTCTAAATTGTTATTATAGATGAATATTTTTCATCAAAAAAGAAGTTTGAAACTTCTTTATTTAAGTGTTATGGGTGAGATTATTTTCTCATAACTCACAGATCACAACATTTATTATCTTCAGCCACCGGAAGAAAGAGTGCAAAAAATTACACTAATTACAGAACAAAAGCTTCAAAGTTGTTTACACATATTTTCAGCTAATCTAAAACTTCCTAGAAGAAGATACAGAAAAAATGTTTGGAATAGAATCTGGGCTCATCCACAGTTTTTGAGAAGTAGTGCATCACCACATTTTCCTGGTTTCCCCAGTGTAACACATGCCCGGCTGCAACAGAGTCTGGAGACTCACGTATTCTATGTCTCATCCGTATCAGACTTTGAATGCTTTTTCTCTTTATTCTCTTAGAACAAGATCCAATATCGTGTGACTTATGGCTCATTATTTCCAAAAAGAGAATCGATTAGCAGAAGGGAAAATGACCCACAAGTGCTTTTTTAAAATTATTATTACATTTTCATTATCTCTAGTTGTACAAAGGAATTTCCACTCACCAGATCAGCTTGTAAAATACAACACATCTTGATTGATGCCATCCTGTACCTAGTCCCCCCTTCCTCTCCCAACCCCTCCCTCAATTTTCCTAGTTTTGTGGCTAGGCTTGAACATGGTGAATGCATTCTCCACCCTTCCTTTCTTCATTCTCTACCTCCTCCCTTGGATCTTCCCTGCACACACCTTTCAAGTGCCAGTTTTCTGATACTCACTTTGTTGGTTGTGAGTTTGGTTTTCTAAGGAATTACATTGCTGGAATTCTTTCCTGCAAATACCATAATTTGGTTTGTGTATGAACCCATATGTGTGTGTACTTGTGCTTTTATAAATTACGTCTAGCTTCCACATACGAAAGAAAGTATGAGTCTCTCTGTGCCTGCTTGACTTACTTCACTTAACATAATTTTCCCCATGTCCTTTTCTTTGCAAATAATGTAATATGCTTCCTGAGATATGAGTAAAATTCCATTATGTATGTAGACTACACTTTCATCCATGGAGAGGCATCCGGGATGTTCCACAAACATTCTTTAAGAGGCCAGGAAGAACTATGTAAACCTAAACAAAGAAAACCACTTTTACTGAGTCTTATAGCTTAGAAGTATCATCAAATGTAGTAAGGTAGACAGAGTGGAAACCATATCAAGGAAAAACTTTTGCCAAGATAAAAGAGATGGCTATGACAAAAAAAAAAAAAAAGTAATCATTTCCATAGGCAGCTGGGCAGGATTTTAATTATGGCTGCCCAGAAAGAGTTTAGGGCTGTAGGTAGCAAGGGAGCAACTAAACCATAGCATAATCTTATTTTATTGCTAAGACTAATACACAGTAGAGCCAAAAGAAATTTAAAGATTATAAAATCATTTTTTCTCTCATTTTCACTCTCCTGAACAGTAAAATTTTGTGGGGAGGGGGTTCTGGTCGTGGGGCCTGAACTCTGGGCCTGGGCACTGTCCCTCAGCTCTTCAGCTCAAGGCTAGTGCTCTACCACTTGAGCCACAGAGCCACTTCCGGC
>NW_012267313.1:1450971-1477808 GCF_000151885.1 Dipodomys ordii | reverse complement strand
ACTTCCGGCTTTTTTCTTTTTGCTTATGTGGTGCTGAGGAATTGAACCCAGGGCCTCATGCATGCAAGGCAAGCGCTCTACCACTGAGCCACCTTCCCAGTCCCCTGAACAGTAAATATTTAAAACGCAGTTACTTTGTGTGAGAACAATTCCATTCATCCACTTATTCATTCATTCATTTAATTAAATATTTCTCTCTTGTGGTGCTGAAGTTGAACTCAAGGACTTGAGCTCACCAGGAAGGTTCTATACCATGTGAGCTACTTATTTCTCAGTCCTTTTCTTTTTAGTGTTTTTTGAGATAGGCCTTTATGCTTTTTGTCTGGGCTAGCCATAGACCATGATTCTCTTATCTCGGCCTTCAGAGAGGCTGAGCTTCCAGGTATGTGCTACATACATAGCTTATTTGTGTCCTTGTTCACTTTGAACCGCAATCCTCCTATCTCCACTTTCTAAATAGGCATGGCCCTCCATGTGCAGCCTTAGTTTCCTTTTATACTCATGATGACTTAATACTGTGAAAACAATGAGATTTTTAAGCCAATACTAAGTAAAAAGACCAGGGCATAGTTTGGAGTACAATTAACCACTTGATTTGTACTATAAATGTCTGCTGTGCAGTTTTCTGTTGTGTGGCTTGGCTCAGATGCAGAGAAAGGACAACAAGATCTTTCGTGGAGTTTATAAGGGGTCATGGCACCTGTTCTGTCTTATGAACTAGAACAGGCATTGCGTTCTTTATCGTTTAATAGTCCCATGATGTACAGTAGATTCCCCAAAGTTATTCATCGTACAACTCAAAGTCTGTGCCTTTGACTCTCTCCTCATTTCCCCAGCCCCTGGCAGCCACTGTGCTGCTCTATGCTTTTATGAGTTCAACATTTTTGGATTCCCTGCACAAGAGAGAGCGTGAAGTATTTGTCTTGCTCTGTGTAGTTTATTTACTTAGTCAAATGTCTTCCAGGTACATGCAGATTGTCCTAAGTTGCAGGATTTCCTTTGTTTACAGCTGAGTAGTATTCTCTTGCATGCATATCACATTTTCATTGGCAATGTGTCCATCGATGAACATTTAGGCTGTTTGTATATCTTGGTTATTGAGATAATGCCACAGTGGATATGGGTAGGAAGATGTTCTTCATCATATAACTGCATTTTCTTTACCTATATTTCCATAAGTAAAATTATGGGATTGTATAGTGATTCTATTGCTAATACCATTATGGTTATACCAATTTTCATTCATACACAAAAAGTATATAAAGGTCCTTCTTCTCCATTACTAGCCAAATTGGTTAACTGGTTTTTTTTTCTTTCTAATATAACCCACTCTAACAGGTATGAGATGATATCTCATTGTGGTATTGATTTGTACTTCCTTGATGCTTGGTGATGTTTGTATCTTTATATAAAATGGTTTGGTCTTTTTTCATTTATGTCTTCTAATGTTTCTTGGAGAGGACCTTTGTCCATTTCATAAACTAGGTTTGTTACTGAGTTACCTGAAGATTGTTTAATCTAAAAATAAGATATAAAAAGGGAAAAGTACAGATAAACTTCCTTTCATATTCATAGTAAATCATGACTGAAGTATAATGCATATATTTATTATACAGTTAATATACACATATGTATGGGCTTCCATTAAAATATTTCAATGATTTATTCATGAGATTA
Organism: Dipodomys ordii; assembly: GCF_000151885.1. Classification (NCBI taxonomy): domain Eukaryota; kingdom Metazoa; phylum Chordata; class Mammalia; order Rodentia; family Heteromyidae; genus Dipodomys; species Dipodomys ordii. The sequence goes on along the minus strand of NW_012267313.1, from coordinate 1,476,131 downwards.
CTCCAGGTACAATATTATTATTTGAGACTGTGTGTTGCAAAAATCCTATTTTTTTCTGTTGTTATCTACTGGTGGAAATCTAGCTTTATTTTGGGGCCTATGGAGTTTGCATTTTCCACACTACTTTTTTGTTTTTTTTTCCCAGTGATTACCTGGTCCCTTCATTGAATATGCCACTTTAGTTTCAGAGGGCCTTATAATTATAGCCCATCTCTGTCTCCAAACAGGAAAGAATACATGTGTGCAAGCCAATTGGAATGATCCAGCAGAAAAAGAAAATGAATAATGCAGGAAAGACAAAAAGGAAATACCTTTAGTGGGTGAGAGAAGAAGGGATCCAGAGTGACAAAGGGATAATTGATTTAGGTTAAAACATAGAAGTGTATCGCTTGAAACAGAAGTGGACCCAAGTATGGAAGTTCTGATACACTGACGACTTTAGATATGGTGGAAAATGAGAAATGTATCTTCTGATTGATTCTGCCTTTTAAATAAAATCAAAAAGTAAGGTCCTAATTGAAAAGTGGGAGTAGAGTGTTGGTGTAAAAGATATTATTTTGGGTGCTGAGAAGAAAGGAAAAAGCATGCATGCAACACAAAGTATTAGGAGAGTTGTTAGACAGGGGATCTAACACCACCAGGTACTGTTGAAACACTCTGTTCTAGGCAAACCCTGTGCTACACATCCCTTTCATTGAATGAACCTTTTTACTCCACATACTGGTGAGTATCTAGAGAAATAGAGTATTCTGAGCTCTTGCCTCAGTGCCATCACTTCTGATTCTTCTATTCCAGAGCTCCTCTGAAACTACTGTGATGATCGCTAGCTGCACTTCTCCACTGCAGTGCTCAGGGCAGGTGATGGATCACAGCACAGACTTATGCCCTTCTTCAACTCCACAAGCATTTTCGAATCTCATTCTATAAAACGTTTCAGAAGCTTCTCAACAAGGAATCATGACTCCTTCCTCCCCCATTTCACGTTTTCCCAAGCCTCTACAACTATTTCTTGGTTCATTTACCAAAATACACTAGTCTGAACAGACTCCTTTCTGGAGAACTCAGTATACGTGACCTGCTATCGAAAGCTAACACACTAAATTGCTCCCTCCAGAATGGGCAATGGCTTCACCATCTTCCGTGGTTACTTTTCTAACTAACCACATGGCATTGGTAAAATTTGGCCAGAGTTGGGGAACACACAAATTGAAGCCACACACATATAAATATCCTTTCTGAGGCACGCCAATTGTTTTTTTTTTTTTCCCCAAGGGATCATTTCTTTATCCACCTTATTAAATCACATGTTTTCACTAAACAAATCCACCAGGCCAGGAAATAAAAGACAATCTTTAAAAATTAAAACGAGGAGAAAAACTCCAATATTACATTCATTTTTACTGACAGGATAGATAACTGCATGAACCCTTAAAAAAAAAAAGCTTCCTGAAGACTCTTTCAACCTCCCTCCCTGGAACCCATCTCCCTTTCCCTGGGACAGCCTTCTGCTGTTCCTGGCCTTCCTCTCTCAGTCAGCTCCAGAGTGCAGGTCACCAGGGAGGAGAAGTGCTTGTTGGCTAGCAACCTTCTCAGTGGTTGGCTTCCAACCTGGACTGTTGAGAAGGGCTCCTAAGAATAATCTTCCTAATTATTTTCCCAAGCAGCTGATCTCTTCCTATTACCCATCCAGGGGTGGGGTGTTTGGAGTTGAGAGGATGCAGTCAGAACAAAGAAGAGCAGCCCAGTGCCCTGTCAGGTAGAGGACCAGCAAATCCCACTGTCAAGCAAGTGCAATCCCTCTCCAGGCTTCAGTGGGCTCCTTCCATCTCTTGGCTCTGCCTACTGAAGGCCAAACTGTCTCCTCGGCCAGCCGGCTTACTTCATGATTCTTGGAAATGCATCTGTATTGTTCATAAAACATTACAGGGAACATCCAGAACATTCATAACGTGTTCATAAATATAAATCTTTAAATGAAATGATTTTTTTCCCTCTCCTTGGATGAAGTGAACTTGTTGAAAAAAGAAGCATTTGGCATTCCTCAAACAGCTTTGGATCATGTGCTGTTTAAGTAACTGTCAGTTCACTGCTGGGCTCATTGACACTTGCTTCTTTAATGGTGCTTATAGTGAATAATGCTGTCTGCACAGAAAGGGTAAAGAAAACAGTCACATGAAATTCACACCATGGACTGGTAGATGGTGAGAAGGAGTATTTCTGATGTGCCTATTAAATGTGGAGCCTAAGTTCTCTTCATGTGTCATCAACAAGAAGTCAAAATAATTATTGTATCCAAATGCTCTGTGTACAGGTTCAGTATATTTTCATAAAGGAAAAAAAATCAACAGATGGCTAGAAAAAGTAGTTGAAGACATCAAAAACAGCTGAATAAACTTTCAATAGTCTGGGGAAAGAGAGAGAGAGTGCATAAATAAGCTCACATTTTAACATTTTAGTCTTTATATACTTATATACATGGGGCCCATTGACTCATGCCACAAACTATATTTTAACTTGTATTCACTAATTTTTTTAAAAAAGGAAAATAGAATTCAAAGGAATGGTATGAATATTTATAATAAAAGATAACACTCATTTTACTTTCCACAGTCCTTTTCCTTTGTAAACAATACATTTAACTGGTACGCTAAACAATGTTGTTCTCTTATTAGCTTAATCATAGGATAAGATAAAAATATCCAAGGATGGATATTTCTCTCATAAAGATATATAATAGTAACTATATCCTCATTGGAAGTTATTAGCAATCTACATTAGTTAAGAATTGTATGGAGATAAGGTAAAGAAGAATGATATAAGGATGACTCTGCTCAAGAGCACTGGACACTTCGATGGATGTGTTACACTGCAACTCCATTGTAAAACCTTTTGAATTCAGAAAAAACAATAAGAGAAGAATTGTATGGCGAACCTGACCAGAATGAACTTTCCCTAGAAATAATGACCTTGACCAATACAAGATACGATATCCTGTGGAGAAAACTGGCATAACTTTCTGGGTCTGATCACCATCCAAGCAACTGATTTTTTATGACTGGACAATATTTTAAATTTTTTCTAGTTATAAGTTTCATCAGATCTACAATGACTAGGTTCAACTATGAAATACCTCAATCTCTTTGTCTGTTAACATTTGATTCTCATAGTCGGTCAGGTTTATCTATACCTTATTCATATTGTGTACAGAAGCAAAAGAGAATCAATAATTAGTCTTCTCTCTCATCTTTTATTTCCCTTCTTCTTCTATCTCAAAGTGTCTTTTCCACAACATAATTACTAGAAGAAATAATATCAGAAAGAGCATCCATTCTTGTCTCTTGATGTTATCTGAAATTAGTTTTAATTACTAATAGTCTGTTGTATGTCCCATCTCATGAATGGCTGTCTGAATTATGTAGAGCAGTACAAGGCTTCGAGGGTAGCCCAGAATATCTAACCCACAAGGAGATGAGAAAACCGGATGGGAACAGCTCCATTTTATTGTTTGGGGCAACTAAACATTATTACATTTTTTCCAATTACACAGAATATATATCATTCAGCCTCTAATACTTTTGCCTGTTACCAAACACTTGGCCTATTATTAATTACAAAAATAAGAAAAAATCTCAACTGGAGTTAAGCATCTTCCTTTCATCTTTTACTGCTATTCCTAGGCTTAGCACTTATACTGGAAGTATTATGGCTAAATTGCTTTTAGTACAAAAAATATATTATCCAATTCAGCCAGCCTACAATCCAGGAACATGCATAGTTAAAAAAAAACCCTAATATTCCTCACACTGCAATTGCTCCTGCAGCATCATTAAGATGTGAAGGTATTGCTTCTTGTTACGATTATTGAAGTACATTGGCCTAATCTGACAACGAGCTTCCTTCTAACCTTAATGTTTATTCTCTAGGCTCACAAATTAATTTTTATTGATGTGTAACAGAGTCTAAATATCTAAATTCTTACACACTCTTATTCATAGATAATATGGCAGTTTGTGCTATATCAGCACGCTAAAATGAATGCTGAGATTTTTTTTTCCATTTCGACAAATTATTTTCTTGTCTCTGATGAGATAATATCTATACATTACAATCACTGGAAATTTGTTTTTTTTCTTAAATATAGCATACAAAATTTAGATTCATAAATGAAAAAGAAAACTCAGGAAGTAATTGGGCATGTCAGAAAAAAGGTGTTAGTTTTCCTGGAAGTTTATTTATTATAATAAGCTGACTTTAAATAATTTTCCAGAATCCATTTATTACACAGAATAAACTTTTTTAAAATGTTGGAGATATGATTGTTTGCAACCATAAATGCTACCTGCAACAAATGAAATATTTTAAACATATTATATACCAAAAATTATAATAAACTGAGCAACATAACCAGCAGGAACAAGGGAATCATGGGAATTTCCAAAGCTTAGGGTAAAGAAATGTATTTTTTTAAAGAAATATATTAAACTCCAGCTGAGATCCTTTCTACATTTAGCATATTTATCTCACCCTTTTATTCCCATAAACCTGATTAATTAGCACATTACTTGGCAGTTTGTTTTCTTGTGTGAACATTTGTTAATTTTTTATTAGATTCCATATGTAAAATTCCAAGTGATAGATTAAATGTGTTAATTGTATGAAAATGTAGCTATAACTCTAGCTTTCACTACTTTCTCCACTCCTCATCTTCCCTTAGAAATATAACAGAAAGAAGCATTGTTTTTAAAAATAGATTTCATAGGCTATGTGTTACTTTGTGGTATGTTGTATCCCATTGTAGCTTTCTTCTTATCTACTTGCCATTAAGCTTTAGAAGGACAAGAAGTAGTAAGATGGAAACTGTAGATCAACGTGCATTTGGATTCCTCAGGAAAGTGATGGATATAAATATCCCTCATATGTTTTACATATGCCTGAAACTTCAAAATGAGTGTGCCGTACTGCTCTCCAACTCCTTCTACAGAGTGTGCTATCCTGCCTTCAGAAGGCCAAAGGCACATATCCACATGGCCACTGAAAGACTATACTGCACCCCTACAATAGCTGATGCACAGTGTTAAAAAATCCTCCCTCTTCTCTTCCCCTGCCCCAAACTCCTTCACTCTAAGTGATCCAGGGCACACATCCTTGCTGACCTGTCCATGTGCAATGACAAATCTGGTCATTTAAAAGATAACTTGCTATTCTGGGTCTTCACACTGGCACCTCGCTTTTCCTGTTTTTCCAGACAAAACTGGGAAAGATATATACAATTATTACCAAGCCAAACTATTATGAAGGTTGCAAAATTTTATTTCCTGTGAAGAACTAAGGTTTAATTAGCTAAAAAGGAAGTGAACACAAGAATGATAAGTAAAAGACAGTGTCTGTCTCTCTAGTGAGATTATCCTCGGTACTTATGAACTTTATTATCCAAACAAAGAGGGGATGGCGTGACTTGGCGCCTCCAATAATCTCTCACTTATTATTGCTCATGTATTGTGAAGGGGCCTGCAGCTATTGCAGTGGCTTTAAATTAAGGAGAAAGACAAACCTCAAAAGGTTCGTAATTTGGAGGAAGTTCAGATATGCTCCCACAATTTGGCTGCGTGTCCAATGCTTATCCGAACTATCTGAACCTTTTAAGTCTTCAGAATTGGCCTGGAAATTTCTGGCTTTCTTTCTGGACCTGGCTTGGAACCACATAACAATGGCCTTTTATAAAGATTTTTGGCACTTCTGGTTCTGATGTTGCTTACAAACTGCAAACAAGAAATTAACAAACAAAAAAAAATGTACTTTAGCCTTTTGGAACATCAGTAAGCATTTGGGATTTCATGAAAATCTTTTTCTTAAATACTGAGACCCTTTTTATCCGTCCATATCCATTTGATGGTTTATGAACTAGGATAAGACATCATTTGTTTATTAGGGGCCAAGAGAAGTTCTTGGATGTGACTCTTTCCTGGGTATTAGGACAAGATAAGCCACTGTATAGTGAATATTTTAACACTTCAAATCTGCCTAAAGTTCACAAGAGGATGTAATGGGTGTCATAGCTATTGTGTTTTAATTTATAGGTTCATCTATGTTAACAATTAGTATATAATGATGTAACTGAAGTTTGCTCTTAACCAAAGACTTTAAAAGATAACATTGTTTGGTCCAGTTGATCTCGTGGCTCAAGACAAATATTTGGTTTACCAGTAGCTATAATAGAGAAACATCAACTTTAAGGAATGATGTTTGAGGGGATGATAAAAAGAAAGTTTGAATTTTATTCTATAAGTTGAACTAAATTCCACCTTTTAAAAACCAATAAACAAAAACAAAAAATAATTACACTTACATGATTATTCCATAGGATATTTTATCATAGTTTCCTTGGCAAAAATAGTCCAGCAAAAGAAAACCCTAAGAATTAAGAATTAACTCATTAACGTTGAAATATTTTCCTTAGAACATGCCATTTTCTAGAATTAGTACTTCTTTTTATTCCTTTGTCCTTATGAAACACCTGGAATGTTGAATCACAATATACTCTACCAAAATTCAAGCTCATTCCTTACGAAGCCACGTCACCCTACACCCCAACCCACCTGGACCAGAAATGAGTGGAAACCATGTAATTATTATCCTCATCAAGGCAGTTTTGAGTGTAAGGAGAGTGCTTTAAATAATTAAGCTGGGTCAAGAGGTGTAACTCTGAGATTATCCACTGCAAATGGTTTGTGTTAATCACATTTGCATTGCTGTGACAAAATACCACAGAAGTCCATTTGAAGGAGGAAAATTTTACTTAGAACCACAGTTTCCAGATTTTAATCCAGAGTCACTTGGCTCTGTTGCTTCTGACCCCAAAGCTGGTGAGACAATATATGGTGGTAGGAATCACAGGATGGATCCAAGTGGCTCACTGGCTTCATGGCAGAAAAGAGAGAGAGAAGGACAAAGGAGACGTTAGATTTCACTTCCTTATTAGGAGCCCATTCAACTATGAACTCATCAATAGGTTAATCCATTCATGAAGCTGGCAACCTCATGATCCAGTCACCTTGGTAGCTCTACCACCTGGAAATTAAGCCTTCAACACACATCCTTGGTAGCTCTACCACCTGGAAATTAAGCCTTCAACACACGTGCCTTTAGGTGACACTTCATACCCAAAACATTGCATGATCCCATGATGTGTAGTTTACAAAGTGTGTACTACCAAATTTGTTTACAAAGTGAGTCTGCCAGTTTCAGAATTTGAGTCTGCACTCCCATGCATACCTTTATTTAATTATTAACATTCTCCTTTCCTTTTCAACTCCCCTCCGCCTGAAATTTATTTTTTCCCCCTCTGTATATTCTAAGTTTCTCTTGATACCATGGTTCCTCCAGTCATCCCAGGATCTCAGGTTGATTCTTCAGCTCTCTTCAAGACTGCTTGTCTTTTGTTTGTTTGGGTTTGTTTGGGTCCCGTCTTGGGGCCTGAACTCTGGGCCTGGGCGCTGTCCCTCAGCTCTTCAGCTCAAGGCTAGTGCTCTACCACTTGAGCCACAGCGCCACTTCCGGGGGTTTTTCTTTTCACTTACGTGGTGCTGAGGAATCGAACCCAGGGCCTCAGGCATGCAAGGCAAGCGCTCTACCACTGAGCCAACTTCCCAGCCCCAAGACTGCTTGCCTTGATCGGAGACTGTCATCACCTCCCTCCCTCCCTCCCTCCTTCTCCTCTGCGTGCTTTCTTGCCTTCTTTGTTTTTTTCTTTATCATTAGAGAATTTGATTATGCTCACATTGGAAAAATTATTTTTCATAATAGTCATATTTTTCTCTTTATTACCCTTTGGCTTACCTGACCATTAACTACTTCACTTCTTTTTAAAAAATATCCTGTAAATATTTTGGTTCTTCAAACTTTACAAGTTTGGGGGGGGGGGCTGGGAAGGTATGTGAAGGGTAAACAAAGGAGGAGTCTGCAATGCTTGATAAGAAATGTACTCATTATCTTGCCCATGTAATTGTAACCCCTCTGTACAGTATGTTCACAAAAAATAAAATTAAAATAAAAAAATATTTTGGTTCTTTTCCTTCCATCTTCTTGTGTGAGGAAATTTTAAAAAACTCTTCAGTTTTGGGATAGCTTTCTTCTTCCTTCTTTGTGTGATAAGTATAACCCCAAAGACCTGTAAGTCCCAGGTAGACTTGGCTGTTTTCTCTAAGAGAGCCCTGTAACTCACAAGGAATCACAATTTGTGGTGGGTTGTTCCATTTTCAGAGTTCCCTCAGTGGCTGCCTAAATTTGACCTCTTCCAAAGACTGTAATCTAGAAAACTAGACAGCCTCAAAAACAACCCACGAAATAAAAAGAAATACATGCACTCCCCCAAACCTGTTTTTACCAAGTAACACACAAGGATTTATTTTAATTTCCATACAAGATTCACATTTTAATGAAATAAGTCTTGATTAATTTTTTACTAGCATCTCATATGGTAAGAAATTCTCAGTCTCTTTGTCTTTCTCTTTTTCTCGCTGTGTCTAACTTTGTCTCTCTCTCTGTCTCTGTCTGTCTCTGTCTCTCTGTCTGTCTCTGTCTCTCTGTCTGTCTCTGTCTCTCTGTCTCTCTAGCTCTCTGTCTCTCTTTCTCTTATATTCCCACACAAAGAAACACAACACATCACTAAGCACATAAACTGAGAAGATATCTAGGCTGTTATTCCAGTTTTTTTATTTAAAAAAAAATCACTTATTTGTGCCAAGCATGGTGGCTCACTCCTATAACAGCTACTCAGGATATAGAATCAAGAGGATCTAAGTTTGAGGTTAGCTACAGCAAAAGGTTAATGAGACTACATCAGAACTATTAGTTAAGTGTGGTGGTATACATCTGTAATCCTAGCTGCATGGTAAGTATGGATATCACTGTCCAGGCAGGGCTGCACCTAACATGAGACATAAAAGGGCCAGAAGTATGGCTCAAATGGTAGAGAACCTACCTAACAAGAGCAATTCCCTGATTAAAAACCCAGTACCACTATATCAAAAAAAAAGTTCATGTTCCAACATTTGAGTCTTGAATGGAGATGAAGTGGGGTCTCTTTTGTGTGTGCCGGGTGTCCCCAGTCCCTTAGCTTCAGGAAGTTCTGAGGTATAAACCCAGTTATTTCTCTGCATTTCCTGCATACTGACTTAGGATGTGACTGCTAATTGCATTACCGCTCATCCATCTGTCTTCTGGCTTTCCAATTGTCCTTGTCCCGTCTCTTCCTTGTTCACCCTTTCTCAGTCTTCTGAGTGGTTTTCCTCTCAGCATAACTGTGTATTTTATCTCAAAATAGTTGATTTCATTTTAATCTCTCTCTTAATTTTGAAGTTGAGAAAGTGGATAGATTGTACTCTAAAGGTATTTTCACATTTAAGGCAATAAACTATGAATAATATATTGCCTACCCCAAAATATCTAAAACAAACTTATCATGAAATTAACACTGCTCTAACTAGACCCTATAAACACATTGTCTACGGAGAAGTGGTTAAGTCTACCATTTAAAATCTTATTCAGATTTTGTTTTGGAACATGGAAAATCAAAGGGGAATAGAGAGGAGGAGCAGAAGCAGGAGAAATATTTAGAAAAAAATTAACTTTCTTAAACCCTTTAAAAAATCTTTTCACTTATAAAGGTTTAATGTACTTGTAATGTCAGTCTCTACGAGGTAATGTTGATGTGTTATTTAATGTCATGAAAATGCTGCATCCCTGAAACCTAGCATGGTTCCTGATCCTTAAATACAATTGCAATACAATATGCGATAATGAATGAGACTTATTGTTCAGAGTCATAGGTGTCATCAGAGTCAGTACAAGCCTAACATGAGTAATTTTTATTCCCTGAAGGAATTAGAATAATTCCCAAAGAAATTATCTATTTCTTTGAAAATAATGGAAGTTTTTTTCTTATTTTCAAACGTTGCATTTTTAAGTTACTGTTGCTGCAGGTTGAAAGTGGGAGAGAAAAAAGGAGTAAATACACTTGATTTTTGTTATGACTTTATCTAGCTTTCTTCTCTTTTACAGCCCCACTGTTTCTCGTATTCACATAGTCAGGAGGCTAGAGAACAAGGCTGTACACTTTACCTTCTCCTCTTGACTACCTCAGGTTATTTTTCCCTCTCTACTCCTGAAGAATATGAAGAAGACTCTCGTGGGTCACTTTATCTGTAGCCATTTGCAACAAATCAGTGCACACTACTTTGACCAGGCCTCTTCATGTCAAATGTTATACTTTATGGGGACTCTGCAGGGGGCCATAAGCATTTGGTGCCATTGACCTGAGGGAGAGATAATCATTGATAAATGACCAAATTGTGTGATGACTGGCACTTCAACCCTAGCCTGGGCAGAGGGCCAATGGCTGTTGTCAAGCAAATTTGACTCCTCTTATTGCATTGCATTCAGAGCCATTCTTTGGTTAGCTGTGTTACACAGATATTAACCGCTCTTAACCATGGAGAAAAAGCTGCCTTTCTGGCACTGCATAACATGGCCAGGCATATCAAGTGAGTTCTCTAACCCTTAATTGATCATGGCAACAAGTTGTGCCAATCCTTCAGGAACGCCTCATCCCCATCTCATGTAACCTTGTGGATGAGGGCTGGCATGGCTCTTGCCTTTCAAACATTTCAGATACAGTTTCTTGGTTTTTGGCAAGGATTTTCACTGATTCTGGAAGAAGACCAAAATATATCATGTTGTTGCTTTTTCAATCCTGACTTTGCTTTGCTCTAGACAAAATGCCCCTTGATTTACTAAGTATAGAGGGGAAAAATTTCCCCCTTCTTCTCATTTTCCCTTCCCCTTGGGGGTTCAAGGTGAAGTTGGGAATGCTATTAAGCGGCACCTTTTGAGATGGCATGCTAGACACATGGTAGTCAGATCCATTTCACTTGCACCTTAGTTAATGGGGTTTTTATGGTACACTTGTGTACATAGAGATTATGGATCATTTCCTAAATTACCATTTAGTGAAGTGGGGGGGGGATCTCTTGGTACAGCATCTCATCCTATTGTGTTTAGTTGGGGATATTATTTAGAAAATGTAGCACTCTGTTCATTTGACATTATTCATTAACATATCCAAAAGGAACCCCTTATCCATTAATTTACTATTTCACACTGTTTGAACATTCTGCAGGAAGCAGTCATAAAGTAGTGAGGTGTTTGCTTGCAACCTATAGCAAGAAATAATGAATGAGATTCACTAATCAGAGTCCTGGGTTTTATCAGAGAGTCAACATGCCCTCTAAGTCATGCTGGAAACCTTGGACGCAAACTCAACACAGCCATGGTAGCCTCCCTGGTGACCCTCCAACAACCAGCTGTTAAATTTAGGTTATTTCTTTTGCTTTTTTTCTTCAACAATTGGAGATTCTGCAGATGTGATCCCATTAAGAGATAATAATGAAAACTCTCCGATTTCCTCATTTCTTCATTCTCCCAGAAAAGTTTTTTTTTTTTTAAATGATACTTGGGAAGACAAATGAAAAGGGTGGAGCCTTCACACCTACTTTGTAAAACCAAGTTTAGAAACATCTGCACAGGCTCCTAAAGAGGGGAGTGGAAGGTGGTTCTCTGATAAAATTCTATTCTACTTTTCTTAATAGCTATGTGTTCTTATAGTATTCTCTCTCTCTCTCTCTCTCTCTCTCTCTCTCTCTTTGTGATATTGAGGATTGACTATACTCATAGAGACACATAGCCAATATTTTTGCTTTTTAGTTTGTTTTTCAGATATGGTCTTATGTTTGTGTCTGGTCCAGCTTCAGACTGTGATCCTCTTTCTCTGCCTCCTAAATAACTAGGATTACAAGTGTGCACCATCAAACTCAACCATTAATACGGGTTTTGATATTTATTAATATGTTTCATCTAGGAATTCTTTTTACAGAAGTAAAATGATATGGCAGGTAGGTCTTTCCCTACTATCATCCAGAGAATGAACTAACATATTTTTACACAATAAAGAGATAAATAAACAAGCAAGGTTACAAGTGAAATGGAAATCCCCCAAGATGGAGAGAAAACAGTGTGAGTAAAAGGATAAAAGAAGGAGTCTAAGAACTGATTATTTGTTCATTGCATTTCAAATGACAAAAGCAATTTGTCTAAAAATGCTTTGTAACCAATAAGAAATTCAAGTGTGCAACAGATGGGCTGACAGCCTAATGTTAATCCACCACAAGCCTTTTAAATTATTGATATTAATAATTAAATATCATTACAAAAGAATTGAGGATATTTTAAAATAATTTTCCCATGTATCTTAGGCTTAGTCCAATAGACTTGAAATGCAGATAAAAATGTCTTCTGTAAGCTTAGCCTTTCAGGTCCATTTGACAATACTTATAACAACAAAAAGAAAGGAACCTGCATTGAGGTAGAGGTCTCTAAAATCTTGCACTTAGAGTTTTCAATTTTTAAAAGGAAAAACATAGTCTAACATAGTCATAAATACCACTGGGAGGTGGGCTGAACAGATGTTCTCTATCTTCTATAAGGGAGTAAAAAGAAAAAATAAGCTATGCACTAAGGAGATGATTTAAATTACACATATGAGAGATTTATCTTATTGAAAACATTAAAATAAGCTAAAATAAGATAATTAGGCAAGCATTCAATGCCCTTCTAGTGATCTCTGAAATTGAAGTTGACTTTCTTGGATTCTATTTTTCTAGAAATGTTAAGGTATGAAGGGATATAATCTATGTAACTTCTTGAGCTTCTTTTTGTCTTTTCACAATTCTATACCAGATGTCTCTCGCCATTTAGTTTTTATTTTGTTTTTGAGATAGTGTCTGATTCCTTTGCTCATGCTGGCCTCAGATTTGCAAGCTTCTCATCTGCGTCTCCTGTGTGGCTAAGAGTATAGGCATAAGCCATCAAATTCAGTTTTTCCCAGACTTTTTCAATGAGGGAATTTAAAATTCGATTTGCTCTACCAGCAGTCAGTGGGAAGATTGCTTTGCCCTCTCGTCTCATGGAGAGTCTAAGGCCTAGTCTGAAAGAGTCAGTCCTCTCTTAGGGTTTTAAGTTAAATTTCTTACATGATGGATTTATAGAGATCCTGAAGCAGAATTCTTCAACTGGTATTCAGGTCAGCCCCTGAATTTAAGGATACATTTTTACTGACCTTCTCTGCCTTTTACGTTAACTACTATCTACCAATCCGCATCTCTCCCTGTGTCTGGTAAGTTCAAATAGGTAAGCTGAAAGGGAGGACTTCCTATTTTTATAGTTAGACTCAATTTTTTTAAAACTATGGCAATGACTTTAATTCATAATCTTGATATCGACATTTTTATTGAGATAGGGCCTGAATTTGTCTGTTTACTTGTAAAATAATAGCCAATTTAATAACTATTGCATATATAGTACTAGTATTTCCTGAGCAAAATCCATTATTTAAAAAACTATTTACAAATGTTTACAAACCTCACCTACAACTCCTTGGGTATTTTCACATCCAGTCTCTCATAGTTTGTTACAGCACCATAAAAATACTAATGTAGGAATCTATAAATTAAAATCTGTAGTATAAATGAATAGTATCTCAATATTTGATAGTATCAGTGTTTCCTACCGTAACTCACATTGATGTTACTAGAACAACGTGGTAAATATTCAAACACCGGGAACTTGCCACAGTGTGGTCCTCATTCCAAAGGACTAAGACAGAGCCCATCTATTTTCATGTTGGGAAACTAAAACGTTTGCTTAGTCCAACACACTCTGTCAAATTCAAACATTTCAAATCCACAATTATCAGTAACACAGAGAGAGTACACTTAAGATTAAAGGATTACACATTGTCCTTCAATTTTTCCCTTGTGTATACTGTATGTTTTGACCTCGCTTCTATTTTTTTTTTTTTTTGGCTGAACACATTAGATAGCTCAACATCGGGAGAAACGGTTTTTGCCAAGTGACTAGCCAACAGACTAATCAACAATAAATGGACTAGTTTTCTGTCTTTTCCTGTTTGTATTCCTGGCAAGATCCTGTGACTAAGTACAATCTGATTTTTTCTTGGTAGCAGGTTGGTGACAGAACACTAAAACTAAGCCACCTCCATACAATGCCTCTCCCAGAACATAAGACGTACAGTTAACTTGCTTGTCTGAGTTCTAGAAAGTCATACAACTTCCAGCCTAAGTTCAGATCAAACAGTCTTTGATTATCTTGTGATTTCATATAGTGCCTAAGCTCATATTTTGCCAATTTTTTGTGAAAGAATGGCTAGCTTTCTATATCTTATGAAAGTCCATACAGTTGCACTAACTTACACATTGGACCCTCATATTAGGAAGCAGGGTTTCTATTAAAAATAGGAAATTTTAAGGAAGAAATTTACACTTGAGAGTAGATATTGCCCAGTATATAAACAGGGGCCAGAAAGTCTTTCCAGCTACAAAGATTGTCCACTCAGGTGGTGAGCTAACACTTGGGCAGTAATGTGAATGAGGTGAAATGACAGACAGCTAAGATCCTTTGTTCATAGGTAGCAAGGTCTTGGTCACTGATGTGGAATTCAGAGACGGGGCTCTAACGTCAAGGTTGACAAACAGGGAGTGACAGAAAGGGGCCCAGCAATACATTTGCTGTGTGGATGTCTTCGAAGGCACTAACCCTGAGTGTTGTGCAATGACCAGCACCAACGTCAGGCATACAAAATTTCAGCTGAGTAGAATGCCGGTTGGGAGATTTGCTCTATTTCAGAAGTTTGCCAAGAATGAAGAGGAGGATATCCTGTTGGCTGAAAAATCAGTGTGCCAAACTGGGAAAGACAGAGGCTGGGGAATAAATTAATGCTTATAATACATGATGCCAAGTGTTTCTAAACATTCTGTAAGCCACTATGCCAAAGGTATGCCTAACCCTTTTGGAAAGAGGGAGAATTTCAAATAAATGTCAGGAAAGAATATTGAATTCAGTGTGAAATTGTAAAAGGAAGAAAAATTTCAGAGCAGACTGAACCTGTATCCAAAAAATTATCTACACTTCATCATTGAGAGCTAAAATGGCAGATTATATTTCTTCTTGAATGCTGAGTTCATATATAGTTCTAGCAATCTCTTCATAACAATATCTTCTTAAAGATAACTAAGCGAAACATCTTTCCAAGTTTATATTAGGCAAAGTCTGAACCCTTCCGATGGCATTCAAATATCTTCAGGCTGAGTTTCCACCCTTTTTTAATTTGATCCTTAAATAGGCTGTAGCTCTCCAAGTCTATTCTCCATTCCCTGAGCAAATTAAGAATTTTCACAACTCTACAGTTTTGCTTTGGCTGTCAGTGAACCAGAAGTATCTTATTTGCTGTCCATTTAAGGATTTTTATGGAACTTAGCAACAGTCTTCTATGATTACCAATAACTGCTTTTTCTTCTGCTTACCATGATCTGTTTACTTGATGCTGTCTTGCAGTTAATTTTTCTTTTTCTTTTTCTTTTTTTTTCAGTTTAGTTGAAATTTTGTCCAACCTAACTAGAAACTGAACTCCTTTGGTAAATAAATTATTTTTTTTCTTCCTTGTTAAAATACTAGTGCCTAGTGTAGAGTTTTGCACCTGGCAAGGACTCCATAGATATTTTTTGAATTAAATAACCATCTGCCTAGCATAAGTGTAAAATTTGTATTTGCATTTTATTTAGTTTAAGGAAAGCACAGGCCTCATTTGGAGTAATGTTCTCTAATGAATTACTTCATTTTCTCTAATGAAATATTTCCTAGGAACTGGGATTCAATGCATATTTTAATTATTATACACTAATTATAACTTTTAAAATATGTCTAAGTAATAGAATTTATTTGGAGAAGCTCTCACTCCAAAAATATCGGCCCATTCAAATCTTTTTAATGTGTAGTAGGTAAATTACATGGACCTCCAATTAAGCAGTTCTTTGCCTCTTTTTTTTTCATGAAAGTTTCATTTTCCCATTTATTTCTAATTTAACCAAAATTAGGAAGAAAACATTTCCCTCTTCTGTGCTAGAAGGTTTGGATTTCCTTGGTCCTTCCCTCCTTCTCTTACTTTACCATCCCTTCCCTTCCTCTCCCTTCTCCCTTCCCCCTCCTTCTCCCCATTCTCCTCCAGCTCCCTTACCCTCCCCGCCTCCCCTCACAGCAGTACCACCAATGTTTTAGAAGACTTTCAAGTCCAACCAAAACTATGTCTCTAGCCACCAAAGGCCCCACATTAATGCGCTCTGAACCCATATAGGCTTAGTCCCTGCTGGACTCTGCAGTGGGGCCTGGAAAGGGTAGAGACACCAATTGAATGACAGAGTGCCTTGGTTAACAATGGAACTGATATACTCTGAAGATTTAAACAAAAATTAAAAGCAAATAGCACCCAATTAGAATCTCCTTTGCAGTAAGGTTTCTTCTGAAGATGAATTTCCTTTCATTTCATAATGTATTATAGAGCCATCATCTGAATTTATACTACCATTGCTTTGTGAAGTTGAGATGGACTGGAAACCACTCATTCCATTTTTATATTTCCTCAAGCTTGTACCAAAAAACTGAATTACAGAAAATATACAGAGTGCTTCAAATATTCACACAATTATTCTATGTATGTTTTAAAAAATATTCTCCCCAGAGAATTTTGTTCACCTTGGTGCCCACAGCTGTTTCTAGGAAGGTTTTCTTGCTCCTTTATTCCAGTTTGGAGGAACAAAGTATTAAAGAGAACCTGCCTTTTCTTAGCTTGGTAGATCTTAACAGAATAGCTAAATGAAAGGAAGGTAAGAAGTTTCTTGGGGCTGGGATGTTGGCTTAGGGATAGAGTGTTTGCCTTGCATGCATGAGGCCTTGGCTTCAGTTCCCCAGCACCACATAAGCTGAAAAAAGCCCAAAGTGGCACCATGGCTCAAGTGGTAGGACACTAGCCTTGAGCTGAAGAGCTGAGGAACAGCATCCAGGCCCAGAGTTCAGCCTCCATGATGGACAAAATAAATAAGTAATACATATATATTTTTTTTTAAAAAAAAAAGGTTTCCTGCTTTTCTGTCTGTCCCTGGGTTGTGACTAACTCTGAGAAGAGTAACACATTGCTTTAAAACTCTAGGTACTAAATCCATTAACTACAAAAACAAGAACAGAAACAAAAGAAAAACAAAATGGAAATCTAAAATGTCACTAAGTACTTACAATCAAGACCAATCAAAAGATACTAATATACTAGATAGGATTTTCAAAGCAAGCCACCATTTTGAAGGTATGTAATGACTTACAGAGCTACAGGTATTTACAATATATTAAGTCTCTTTACTAATGGTTATTTTTCTTTTTAGATTTCATCTCAATAGTAATGCTCAGCTGTACATATTGATGTCTACATTTGAAGGAGGAAGGGATGAAGGAACATGACCAGATTCTTACCACTTAGAATGTGTGCAGAGCCTGGATTCACTCATAATTGCTCTCTCCCCAAAATCTGTGTTCCAACATAGTGATTTTCTTGGAAATAGACTCTTCAGATATATCAAGTTATTGCACATGGCCTTCCTCATGAAAATTAAAAATTACATTACACAAATCTTCTCAGACTAAAACATTTTTAGAAAAAGACAAATAAAAGTAGCACTTCTGTTAACAGAAAACTGTAAATGATATTCCGTTAACCCTTCCTCAAAAGCAGAAATAAATCACTTATTCCATAAATTATTTAGTTGGATTTAAAGATCACATATCCTACATTACTGACATTACATTCCTTTTAAAACTTCAGCTAACTCATCCTTATTTCTCTACTGTAACAGTGATGTTTCGGTATCTAAACTGTATTCATCCTTACTTCTTTAGTCAGTCCTGGGGCTTGAACTTTGGGCCTGGGCGCTGTCCTTCAGTTCTTCAGCTCAAGGCTAGCACTCTACCACTTGAGCCACAGAGCCACTTCCAGTTTTTTGTTGGTTTATTAGCGATAAGAGTTTTACAGCCTTTCCTGCCTAGGCTGGCTTTGACCCATGATCTTCAGATCTCAACCTCCTGAGTAGCTAGGATTACAGATGTGAGCCACCAGCACTTGGCCTTCTTTGCCATTTTTAGAGACAAAGAGTAATTCGTTCCATTCATAAACTTCCTGCTGTCTTGGTGCTAGAATCCCACTGCTTTCTCATACTCTACATGTATGTGTAAGCATCTCAAATATAAGATATCAAAAAACAGATTCTGAAGTTCCTCTATCCTCTATGTATTTCTAGAAAATGACACTGCCATTCTTCTAGTATTCCCAGTTATTTTATTTCTTTGTTCCTCCAAATAAATGTTGGCATAAGATTCTCTAATCTTTACTTTCAAAATATGATGAACTCTATTAACTAAGCCAGCATCAAGACATGAATTTTTTTCTCCATAGCCTCTTACCTCATCTTGTTGATTCTATTAATCTTTCCTGTTTTAGCTTTTTCTCATAAAGCAATCAAGACAGTTACTTTGATATGCAATTTCTAAAATTCATTTCTGTATTCTAATCCCTTCAGTGATTTCTCCCATGACTTACCCACTATTTTTATTTATCTATTCATTTATTTTTGTTGGTTCTGGGGCTTGAGTCCAGACCCTTTGCACTGTCCCTTACCTTTTTCACTCAAGGCTAGTGCTATACCACTTGAGCCACAGCTCCACTTCTGGATGGGTTTGGCAATTCACTGGAAATAAGATCTTATGGGTTTTTCTGCCCAGGCTGGCTTTGAACCATTATCTTCAACTCCCATTCTCCTGAGTAGCTAGGATTACATATATGTGCCACAAGCACTTGACTCTCATTGCTTTCAAAATGACATACAAAGATACTTGCTGTGATTCCATCTAACCTCATTTATCGTATTTTGTCCTTTTCAAATATTTCCCAGTATTGAGGATACAATCATGAATCCTACACATGCTAGGCCAGTGTTTTCATCACTGAGTCGAATCCCTAGTCCTTTCTCCATTTTTGGTTCTATCTTCAACATGCCCAGTTCTTTCCATTTTCTGTTCCCTCTGATCTTTGCGTGACTCATTCCTTTTGGTTGTCTAATAGAATGAACCCTCATCGTAGAAGCCTCTTCAGGCTATTGTGCAAAAGTCCCTCCTCTTGTGCTCCTGTCTTTTTCCCAGCTTCATTTCCATTCTTCACCATTTTCTTATCTCATGGGTTATAAATTTATTCATTCAGTAAACAAATGCAAGTGTTTTATAATAATTGACCAATAAATTATAAATTTATTTGTTTCATGTCACTTCTAATGATAAGCTAGCTGGACCACAGAAGCTTTTGCTGTTCCTTTTGTATTTTTTTTCCACTACTCTCTAGCACATGGAAAAGGGCATAAATGAACACAATGGTCAGTAACTGTTTCCTGAATGAATACATGAAGGGAAACGAATGAGATAAACCAAGGAGAGATGGTCTTTATTGTTTATTAAGAGTAGCAAGGGGCTGGGAAGGTGGCTCAGTGGTAGAGTGCTTGCCTTGCATGAATGAGGCCCTGGGTTTGATTCCTCAGCACCACATAAACAAAAAGAAAAAAGCCGGAAGTGGCACTGTGGCTCAAGTCGTAGAGTGCTAGCCTTGAGCTGAAGAGCTGAGGGACAGCGCCCAGGCCCAAAGTTCAGGCCCCACGACCGGACCCAAAAAAAAAAAAAGGGTACAAGGACCAGGCACCAGTGGCTCAGGCCTGTAATCCTAGTTACTTAGGAGGCTGAGATCTGAGGATTGCAGTTCAAGCCAGCCCAGGCTTATCTCCAGTTAACCACCAGAAAACTGGAAGTGGTGAGGTGACTCAAGTGGTAGAGCCTTGAGCTGAAGAGCTGAGAGAGCACCCAGGCCCAGAGTTCAAGCCCCACAACCAAAAACAATAACAAAAAGAGTAGCAAGGACCCTCATGGGGCCAAGGGGTGTAAACAATTTAAATACTTTGGAAACAAAAAAAAACAAAGTAGGATAAACAAAAAATTATAGAAACAAAAGTGTTTTGTTTGTTTTTGTGTTTTTGGTTTTCCCAGCTTCATTTTAGAATGATAATTTCAAGTCTAGGATCTCAGAAAGACTCCTAAGAAAAATAATGTAGGCTATCCATAAATAACTACTGCATAAAATTAGCACCATAATGAAAAATATCACTCTTCTGTAAATTATAATTTAACATGAACCATGTTATCTTTCTAACTCTTCAAAAGGTTTAACTGACATTAACTCCAACTGACCCCAAGGAGATAACACACAGATAAATGAAGACAATACACAGTGTCTCAGGAGAAATAAATCTAGGCAGATTTTCTAGTGACTTTCAACTTTTTTGATCAAGCGTGGATACCAGATCAAATTTTATCCTTCATAAGCTTTGAGGCTCTGATTTGAGCATCATACTCTTTGAAGCATGTCTCATGTTTACAAAACAACTGTAGATGGTAATTCCTATATCACATGGATGGTATGAGGATGAAATAAGATGCATCATTAATGCTGCATGGAGTCATGAAGTAAAATACGTACTCATGCTAGCCCTTGACTTCAACGTATGTAAGTGTGGTCTAAGAGATGTCAATTAACCTTATAGGTTTCTGTTCCTTTGCAAAATCAAGTGAACTAAATCTCCGATCTCCAAAAATCTTCAAATTCAAGATGATGTAGTATACAACCACTGAAAACTGTAAAGTAACCATGCAAACAGAAGGTACTAGCATCTGTGACAGTGACTGCAAAAATGATATTGGCATTCTATACACCTGTTTGGGGCAGTTTCTATAATGGTGAGGAAATCCTGCTTGCAGCCTGTGCTCTCATCTTAACTACTAGGATAAAGGATGCTCTGATCACTCAGGACCCCACTAGCCAAGAGCAATAGATTCTGTGAATATTAAGAAGGGCAAAGTCATGTGTCTAGCTTATCATGGACACTAATCTAGCTCATTTGTTTATAGCACACCACTTTCTATTTTTCAGCCCACTTGATTTTCATTCAGAAAATTATGTCAGTGATAGTCAACCATGTCACAAATTCCTCATAATTACCACCAGATTGGAATACAGATGGTCAAAGATTTTTTACTTGTGAATAAGTCAGTTTATGATCTAGTTTCTTTATTTTGAAACAGCAACACCAAAAATGAGATCACTTGCCATGCCTTACATAATATTGGCATCCAATGAACTAATGATTAACTGGAGTGCAGAGGCTTTTCCTGTTTGTTTTTTCATGACTCTCTAGCATGTGGAAAGTACATGAATAAACATGGTGGTCAGTACTTGTTTCTAGAATGAATAAATGAAGGGAAACAAATGAAATAAACCAATGAGAGAGTGTCATTTTTTATGGAGCATGGCAAGGACCTCTCTTAATATTTGGGGTTGTAAGGAAATAGATTCTTCAAGTTTTCTTTGAATTCTAAACAAGAATAGAAATGATACTTTCTCTCACATTCTGTGAACTGCAACATTTTTTGAAATGTTTCTAATAAAGTGATCATTGGTGCCTGTACTATTGATGACTATTATATGCTCTTTACTAATGCTCTAGTCTTTAAAAATTAACTTCTGATCATCATGATTGGCACTACATATATTAATCTATCTCCAGTGATTAAAAGTGTGGTTTCCTTAGTGAAAACAAAGGGCACTTCAAGTATTTTCATCTTAGCATGGGCTTTCATGACTTATGCATATCTTGAATCATAGAATAATATGTATCCAGAAGTAAATTTTGTGGGTTGTGTATTACGGTTTCAAAATGATCAGTAAAGATGCTAACCTTGAGAAGTAATGATTCTATATTATCCAAGTAAAGCCTTAGAAGTTCATGTCTAAATAAGACTGCAGTGATTGCTATGCTTCCTGCTGTGAGGTTTAAGAAAGGCCAGGAGAGAAACAGGTATTTCCCGTCTTATCTATCATCTCTAAGAGTTAAGCAATAGCATGACCAATAAATAATAGCAAATACTTAGTTCTGCAATATGACTACAGCCTTGAACAAGCCAAAAACTCTACAAGCATGCTCTATCCTTGAAGTAGGATAATGTTATTCTATATTTCATTGTTTTAAATAATTTGAATTACAAAGTTTACTTATTTCTTTTGCAATCGCTTATTGAAAAGGAACTGTGCTTTTGTTTGGGGGCAAATTGCCTTAACTGGAGACCATAACATCATAAGCATTTTGGAAACACTTAGAATGGAAGTGTTTTGTGTGTTTCCTGTTTAAGAACTTCAATCTTTTTTTCTTAATTACCTGTCATTTTTTTGAGGGGCATTGCTTTGTTTTTCACTTTCCCAACCAGGGATCCCTTGCCTTCCTTCCTTTCTCCAAGTCACCACTGACTTTCACCACTTTTCTCCTGTGTTAATGTGCACACCTCACCTGCTCCCCTGTAATTGACTGTTGCTATGTGTGTGGTATTTGTAGGACTAGGGAAAGAATAATGAGAGGAATGTTCGTGTCAGCTTCCTTTGACTGATACACAGCCACTGAAGCTGGCTTTCTGCCCTCTCCTTAGACTTAGTGAAAGTACATAAGTAATTAAGCTGCAGAGCATTTGAATATCATCCAAAGAACCCAGAGTGCTTTATAAATATGATGCCCTTGACACTGGGTGCTACTCATTATTCTCTCTCTCTGGAGAGACAAAGCCATTCCAATTCTAAGGCCCCTCCTTCCAGGACATTCGGTGCTGGACCCTTTGACTTTCACATCTGGGAATGTGAACTGAGAAATCGCTACCACTCAGGCTCTGCAAGTATCCTGGACTCACAAAGTCTGTGTGATTAAGCGGGTGAGCAACAGACATCCCCACCACCACCCTCCCCAGGCATTTCCCCTGATTAGCCTGAAATCCAGCCCGTATTCTTAATGTGACTATTTTGGTCTGTGGGTTCATATCAGGTTCACAGATGAAAATAAGCAAAATCAAGATCCATAATTCTGCTTGGAACCCAGAAAGAAATTGAATTTTAACTTTAGTATATATTTTTAATACCTGTAATCACCAAAATAAATCAACTGGAAGATTAATTAAAATTCAGCCTTCTTAAGTGCATATTATATACAGCTCTTAAAACATTCATTTCTACTGAATAACGTAGTGCTTTCAAGTACTATCATTTAAAGAAACATCTCAAAATATTAAAAAGTATATGACATACAGTCATTATGAAATGGAAAGTTACCTGTGAAATTCCAAAACTATTGCTTGCTACAAGCTTTATCCTTTCTTAGAAATGTGTGGCCTGTGTCATAGACACTTCAGACATATTATAGCCAAACGTGTACTAGATATTTGCATTTATATCCCAAATCCAGTTTCAGAGTCCAAATTCTCAATTCTTGATATTATTTGTGGCATCTCAGGGATATTTGAGAACCATGGAGCTAACACATATTCCTTTAAAAAAACAAAGATAAACAACCACCATTTATGAATCCATGATGACTAATGCTTTAGCTAATTAAAGAGGTTTTACTTGCCCTAATTGACTTGAAGTGACCATTAATTAATCTGTCATGGGAAGAAAAAATATTTATTTAAAAAGTAAAGCAAAAGCAGCATGACATGATTTCTCCTCTTCATAGCGTGACAATGGTTGAGAATAAGGGAACTGAAAGAAAATTTTCTTCAATGTATTAGGGATTAAGAAAAATCTCATTGCTTTATTCCATGGATATTGGACCTGGGGAAAATGAATGTGTTCATTAACCATCTGGTTTCCTAAAAATGCCCCTCAAAAGGCCTAAACTGGTTTACACTCCTAATGCTAGTTTATTGCTGCATTGGCACTCACATGTCTAAACTCAAGGGAAAGCAGCACCACACCAGAGGGCCGCAGAGTGAACACCTGGAATATATTCTCCAGAGCGAAAACAGCAGGGAACTGACCAGAAATAACCTCTCTCATATTATTGCTTCAATTAGACCAAAACAACTTTCCCTTTGAAAACTTAATAATAAACACTGCAGGTCATTCACTTGTTTTGAGCCCCTTTGGGAGCGAGGAGCAGATGTATCCCCTTAGCCAGCCCCCTTGCTGTCATAGAGACAAGAGGCACAAATCAGGACAGATATTGATTTTAATTGGAACCAACAGCACCTACATACCATATTAATTTTCACATCTTCCTGGAAAAAAGAATCAAGATTGATTTTTGGGTTGTGTCAAGTTGATTAGACATAGTGATGTAATTACTGCATTCGGAGACTGAACCATACCTGAATGAACTTAGTTACCTCTAAAAGACTCACCGGTCCTAAAGCAAAAGCCAACACACTGTTAACTTTAGATCCTTCTTTATAACTGGTGGAATTTTCTTGATAATGACCACTGGTGTTTAAAGATTCCATGGATACAAAGAAAATGAGGAGTGCAGAGAAAAATTCATAAACCTGCATTGCTTTGTTTCATCTATCCCTCCCTTCAATTAGAATTGCACAATGAAATTGTTTGCTTGAAAAACAAAACTGACCTTCAAACTTTGAGGTCTTAACACTTATCAGGCCCATACTACCCCTCTAACATGAAGAGAATACCAATGTCTTTATGAACACACAGATCAAATTTTCTCCATCCTAGTTCTGTTTGTACCAGGGATGCATCCATTCCACATAGGTTAGGAAGTGAAATAGATTCCATATTTCTATTGATTGATATACAAAATGGCTTTGGTTGCTGACCCCATGTAGATGTAGTTTGTAGACATTTGCTTGACTCTAAATAGAGATATTCTGCAGGAATACATAGACAGGAGGACTCAAGGTAATTCTTATTGAGGTGATACGTTTTATAAAAATAACTGGCTTGGCTATATGTAAAAATGACACCTAAGGAGATAGTTGCTGACCTGCATGTAGTATCAGCTCCATTATTCCCACAGTGGCAAAGCAGTTTCGCTGGTAAAACTGCAATAATTGAACTTATAAGATGATATTTCCATGTGAATTATTTCTGTTGGTTCCTGTATCCAATAAGTGTTTTTGAGAATTATTGCTCGAGAAACAAATGTGCTGGACATTAAAGAAAGAAAAGGTGCAATAAAACTTAAAAATAGGGGCTGGGAAAGTGGCTCAGTGGTAGAGCGCTTGCCTTGCATACCTGAGGCCCTGGGTTCGATTCCTCAGCACCACATAAGCAAAAAGAAAAAAGC
>NW_012267313.1:1409276-1445936 GCF_000151885.1 Dipodomys ordii | reverse complement strand
TGAATACATATCTTAGGGTTCATTTCCCTAACATCAACTTATCTGACCTTTTCTGCTTGACTCAGACATATACTAGATATTGCAAATAAGGGAAATTATGTGACCTATGTTTCTTTGGGCCTGGCTTACTTCACTTAATATAATTTTTTCCAAGTCTTTCCAATTCTTAACAAATGGGGCAATGTCATTCTTTCTGATGGAGGGATAGAATTCCATTGTGTATGTATACCACATTTTCTTGATCCATTCATCTACTGAGGGGCGTCTGGGTTGGTTCCATTTCTTAGATATGGTAAATAATGCTGCAATAAACATAGTCATGCTGTGAACTCACAGTTCTGACCCTGATGTTTTGATCTATTCGGCCTCTGGCAAGTATATTCTCGACTGCAGTACAAACTGGAAAATGGCATCGTGATAAGAGCATGTGCTAAAAGAAATGATTGTATAAGACTAGAAACCAGGAAGTGGCACTGTAGCTCAAGTAGTAAAACGCTCCCCTTGAGCTGAACTGAGGGACAGCCCAGAGTTCAAGCCCCACGACCAACAACAACAACAAAAAAGACTAGAAACCAGAAAGACTCAGGAGTCAGGTTTGCGTTTCTACAATAATTCTCTTAATTGAAGTCCCATGAATCTACATTAATCCCTTCCAAGCATTGTACTGGCAATGACCTAGTCCCTACCTCTTTCAAGGCTTTCCTGCCTACAAACCTGTGAACCAAGATTCTATTACATAAACTCTTGGGGTCCATACTCAAACTACAATCATGAAACCCCTAACTAAACCAGTTATTGAGTCAGTAATGATGTGAGTACTAAGAATTCCATGGGATCACTGACATGGATATTACCACACATCACCTGTACCCCATGCTATTATTTGTAGTATTTTTGGAAACACTGAAGTTTGAAATCAGGACACTGCACTTTCTAGGCAGGAGCTCTACCACTTAAGCCATGCTCCCAGACATTTTCACTTCTGTTATTTTGGAAGTAATGTCTCTGATTTATGCCTGCTCCAGCCTGAACTGTGATCCTCCTATTTAACTTCTTGCAAAGATAGGATGACAAACACACATCATCGTGGCCAGCTATACTGGTTGTAATAAGGCCTTTGCCTGGGCTGGTCTCAAACCACAATCTTCTCTGCCTTATAAGTAGTTATAATTAAAGTAGTGAGCCAATTCACCCTTCTCCTTTTCAAATAGACAGAATTTTGAATTTGAAAAACTCTAATTGTTCAAAATCTGTTCTAATTGCAAAGATAGACAATTGCCTATAAGAATGTGAAAACTAGGTTAGTAGTTTTTCATTAAGTTAGTAGTAATAAAACATCTTACCACAAACATATTTATAAAATACTCTATATTTAAGAAGTTATTTTTTAATTCTAACAGGAAGAGGGAACATGTAGAATCTCAAATATTTAAGAATTATCAGATACTAAACTTCAAATGTAACTATAAATCAAAAATATCCACCTTAGTCATAATTGAATTCCTTTAAATTAATAAGTAATTTTAAAGTTAAACACTTAAGTTCAACTTTTAGCTGTTTTGACTTCCAAAATGATTGTAATTTCTATGTAACTATGTTTTCACTAAAAGTGTTATTGTTTTAGATAAATCTCTCTCAAAATAAGTATCTTAGAACAAAATAGTTTCAAATAATAGTTAGCTCAAATTTTTAGCTATGGTTATAGCTCTTTTTTCTCCATAATATTGAAGAAAATTAAATGTTAGTGTTACTTAAACATCACTATTTTCAAGACATTGTATTGAAGAGTGGAAGGTTGTTTTCCGTCAACAAGGATCTTGAAGCAGAGCACACTCATCTCTCAGTGTTCTATGTGATATGAGAATCCTTTTCCCAGAATAATAAAAGCATTCTTGTACCCAGATTTTGTTATGTTCTTACTGGTATGGAGACTAGTACAGTTTTTTACCACCTGAGTATGGCTACCATTTGCAGATCACGTGATCCCTTTGTTGTGTGTTTTTAAACCGCAGCTTGCCTTTCTATTTCCAGAAGTTTGAAATGACAAAAAAGAACCATTGGTAAAATGATCATAATGTCAAGGGAAAAGCCAGAAGATGTATTTCTTTGGAAGCTCAAATCATTTGGAGATATTGTCTATCATTTTAACTTACTTCATTCAATACACACTTGATGTCTCTGTTTTAAGCACTTTGGTATTAGAGCTGGGCAAAACCAACAAGTGGCCCTCTGAAGAGGCTAACTTCCAGAAACCCTGAGATCATCCCTTCCCCCACTCCATAGGCCCTGGACATTTCCATAAAGACAGAAGAGGCCCTGGGTTACCTGAAAAACTTTGCAACTGCTGCTTTCTACATTACCAAGTGTGACATTCACACAAAAAAAACACTTGAAAATAAACTCCTCCATATCAAATCATCAACAGAGTTTCCTCTGAAGGACCATGATTTAGGGCATATTATTTCTTCCTTCTGGCAGTGTCAAAGATAAATCCCAGTCAGAATTCCCACCTGTGGGGCATGGGATGACCAGCCCCCCTCCTCCATAAGGCTTGTTCTTGGTATAATGAAGAAGCTGATTGATGGATGTCACCTTTCCCATTGCTGACACTCTTATCTTTCTCAGCTTAGCAGTACCAGACATGACCTGCTCCCTACCAGCTGGTCTCTGTGTAAGAGGCCGTCCATCACTGCTTCTCCACCACTCCATCTGTTCTTCTCTCCTCCCCTTCCCACGCCCCCCTGCCAAATTTCAGCCCATATGCCTACTGGCAGCAACCAATATGTCTGTCTGTCAGTAGCTCTGTAATGAGACCAATTTACAAGGTCATATAATCCTGACTCTTCAGGCAGAAAAAAAAAATTCCTATTCCATTTACTAAGAGAAAGTCACCTTCGCCTCCAGTTCTTGTGATGGTGGGAGGTCATGTGCTGGCTATAGAAAAAAAAGTCATTTAGAATTAATTTCAAATGTCCTCTGTTTTTTAAATCAAATTTCCTTACAATGATTACCTACTCTCCCCCTCCTCCCATTGGCATTAATTGCTGATATTTCTATCTTGGAGTTGCAACATTAAAAATATTGACCTTTAGGGAGGAAACGAAGGTCTAGAAACAATTAAGATATGTCCCAGGGTGTAACATTCTACTGCATTTCAATGGTGTTATCAGCACCTTCCCTGCCCTCTCATAGGAAGTTTAAATGCAGGGATAAGCATGTTTGCATAGCACAGCAGAATTTTCCCCAAGAACAGTTTGTGCCTTCAGCTGACTAGTGCAAAGAATATTCTGTCAGGTTTGCCCAAAGGCTAAGGATGCCTTATTATGTTTTATTGAATCCAAATAACTGCAATCAAAATATTTGTAAGCAAAATGCAACCCATAAGTCTTATTTTATAGGTTGTCATGAGCAGCATATTACTTTTCTTTCTTATAAAGAATGGCACCTTGTACCATCCTATTCCCTAAGGCTGCCCTCAACAATGTTCATCTACAAGCTGTAGATGATGCTCCACTATGAACAGGAAGAGATGAAGGCCAAACTCCAAAGACAGCTAAGTCTTTCCGGAACATCTAAATTTTAAGCATTATTAAGTTTTGCTTTTTTTTTTTTTTTTTTTTTAGTCATGAAGCATATTGGCTGGTCAGAGTCCCTGCAGGAGAGAAGTTTCTAGCTGCCTGGTCATATGCTATAATTTTTCTCAATGGGATCTTTGGGATCTTAAAAATCTCTTAAGTCATTGAGTATACCAGCCAATGAATCCAATGCTTACTTTGGAATTTAAGAGCTAGAGTCACTGGTTTGGCTCGCAGTGTATTTTACTATGCATTGGAAATTAGGTTTTCACAGAGCAGTGTGATCATATGCCAGCTATTTGTGTAAATGTTATTGTAGTTTATCATTATTGTTGTTGCTATTGTTATTTATTTATGATTTGAAGGATCACCTGAACGTTTATGCTGACATTTGGTCGCTACAACTTTTAGGATTCCTTTGGTTTGGGGCACAGAAAGCTGCCTTATGATTGGGGGATCTATCTAAGGTTTTCTGAGCCTGAAACCTGCATGAATTAGATTCATTGCTTATTTTAACTGTTGAGTTATTTCCTGGTGATGGCCACTCCCTCCACATCTCACCTAAAGCTGGTTGTCCCACTTCATTACTAATGTAACATCATACTAAAGGTGAGTGAGTATTGGAAGCAATGAAGACAGTGACATCTTGCCAAGATTAATTGTTCAAATTAGCACCAAGACAGCTTTGCCCGTCCTTCAGCTCTGTATTCCTGACGCCTAGGACAATTTCTACGGTAAAAATCACAGTTACCTCTTCAATTAATTCTAATACCAACTTAATTCCAGCTCTTGTAATTGAATATTAATTCTAGAATTAATAGGATTAAGTTAATTCTAGTATTAAATGCTGATAATGGATGGAACACAATCATTTTCAACCACACATAGAACATCAAGTCTTAAGTGGAATTGTACAGCAGGTAAATTAGAAAAATTGCACATTCCTAATAAACTAGTCGTGTCTCCCTGAGCTTCCTTTTGCAGTTGAGGGAAATTTATGGATTTGTATGCAATATAACAAAACTTAGGATTGATGTATTCAGTGTTGGGTTGTTTTCAGTAACATATTTCATTTTCAGTAACAGTAGGAAAATAAGCATTCCTTATTTAATTTTTTTGGTTTTTATATTATTTTATTATCTTAAAGTATTTATACAAAGGTGTTGCCATTTAATGAAGCAGTTTATGAAGACAATCCATCTTATTTGATGTCATTCCTTTAACACTCTCATCCATCCCTCCCAATCCATCCCTTCCTTCATTTTCCTTAATTTGTTTTGAATGTTAAAAATTAAGTCTGGCATATACATATCTCTACTTCATCATAATCAGACTTTGCTTTAATAAAAATAATCTATTTTTCTTCATATGTTTCATTTTAATGGCCTATCATGTTGAATTTCCTTAATGATATTATACTCAAATGAATCTATCACCATATTTGTTTTTAATTGGCAATTATAGAACACCTACTTGGTCTTTTAAAGGCAATAAAATCTAAAATAACAATAATAGTAATAGTAATAATAGTAGAACATGATTATAAAAAGGAGACAGAGAGATTGAGGGGGAAGGAGAAAAGGAAAAATACTAGGGATGAAGTGGATTGAAATAAACTATATACACATACATAATATATTATATATGTAAGATATATACACACATAGAACATATATACTATATGCAGAAACATATATGTAAATTAGATAGATAGATAGATACATACATACATACATGAAAAGAGCATAATGAAACCTATGAAACTGAAAAAGGTGTGGGAGGAGGTGGGGGTTAAAATTATATAATGGGGCCGGGCGCCGGTGGCTCACGCCTATAATCCTAGCTACTCAGGAGGCTGAGATCTGAGGATCGCGGTTCAAAGCCAGCCCGGACAGGAGAGACCGTGAGACTCCTATTTCCAATAAACCACTAGAAAACCAGAAGTGGCTCTGTAGCTCAAGTGGTAGAGTGCTCGCCTTGAGCTGAAGAGCTGAGGGACAGCACCCAGGCCCAGAGTTCAAGCCCCACAAGTCCCCCCCCCAAAAATTATATAATGGGAAATGAACTTCTTCAAAGTATAATGTGTGCATCTATGGGATTATCACAATGAAATCCTCTTGTCTATTAATGGATGTCAACAAAAATTAATTAACTTAAGAAAAACATCAAAAGAGCAGAAGTGATAGGCCTAAATTAGATATGAAATAAAAATAAGTAGTAGTTAATGGGCTTTGGGCATAATTAAACTTCATCATGTTCTTAACAAAAATGAAAGTTGACTAATTTAATGTTCTAAAATTATTTAGCATTTGGTATAAAGACTTTAAGAGAAAAGTCTAAAGATAAATGTAAAACTATATTGCATTTGGTCTTTTTTTTCTTTAGGTTAGAAAGTAGGGGGAAAAATCTAACAAGGTTATGAAAAACTGATCTGTAATCTTTGGCATCTAAGAGTGAATAAGTTAAGTACTGAAATACACATAGGGTAAAACTACATATGCAAATTCTCTCCCATCCTATTAACAGTGCTTGGCTGATTTTACCATAAGACAAGGGACCCTTCAGCTGGAGCCACAGCAGCCTGAGTTGCCTTACTGAAGGAAAAAGAGATGTCGAAATGTACATGTCAGAGGCCAGACTGAAAAATCAAGCTTCCTTCATGAGTGTGAAAGTCATACTTGCCTCTGGCAGGCAGAGTGCTGGGACTTTGGGCTGAGAAGCGAAGGTTAGAGAGATTAGCAGGAGCCCGATCAGGAAGGTCCAGCTAAGCAATTTGAGATTGTCCTTGGAATAACAGCTTTTTAATGGAGGATTACTATGGTAGTGTTACATCGTAGGCAGAACCTGCAGTTGAAATATGAAGAGCAGGGGAAGGGGTCAGGGAGACTGGAGGTGGGGGAACAAGTGCAATGATATAATCTTGGCAAGAAACACCAGGGACCTGGAAATGGAGAAAGAAAAAGGCTTTGAATGCTATGACCGGTTAGAATTATTAGGACTTGATGACTGACTGGATTGGGGTGTTTAGAAAAAGCTGGAGGTGAGGAGGAATGAGAGGTTTCTGAAGTGACTCTTTAGAGGCAATCAGAAGGAAGAAGCTTTGGGGGCGGTGGATGTTAAATTCTCTTTGGACACGTTGGTTTGAAGTGTCTTTAGCTTATGAATGGAGAAATGCTGAGTGTGTGGACAATGCTCTGGCAGCAGAGCCTAGAATAAGACTTAGCGTTACATGCTTCAGGGAGAGAGAAAATTGTAAGCCATCAAAGTCTATGACCTTCAACGTTTCTGATTGACTTACAGTAAACTAAAAGAGAGCTCCACACATACTTCTCATGTCTCAGGTAAAAATTGTGACGTGCCCAAGGAAAAGTGTTTCTACTTGCATCATTTTCTCAGTGTGTAACAGGCAGCTACTGGAGTCCCTATCCATTTTGCTGTTGGAAAGCTAGAGAAGGTCTTTGTGGTGAACATATTAGGACTTGTAGCAATGGGAAATTAGCCTTGCTGGATATATTCTATCAGGCTAACCCAATTCATTCAGTTTCTTTGAAGAAGTAGTCTAGATTACCCTTCTATGAGCATCCTACCCTTCTAGAAATCTACTCTAGAACATGTATTGACTGCTTAATTGCCTACTGCGTATTTATTTTTCAGGTATGCACTGCCTTTTTTTCTCCTTATACAAAGTAAACTACAGAATTCTGGATATTAGAGACGAACAACCGAGCTGATTATTTCTGTCTCTGTTTTCTATAGTTTTTTTCACTTTGTTCCTTTTCCTACAAAATACGTAACTGAAGGCCAAAGAAGTTTGCCATCTAGAGGAATCAGCAAGGTACAACCTATGGGTTTCTCCTTCGATTGCTTTTAAACAGTGACGCTAGATTGAAGCCCTTCTCATTTGCTAGAGTGTTATTAATTCCTGCTGGCAGGAACCCAAAGAATGCTTGTCCCCAGTGCCACAGTTTGCAAGGCTATGGATATACTTTTGTCCATTTCCAAGTTTCTGTCCAGACCTCTAGTTCCTTGTGTTCTTTCCAGTCCCATCTCTGGAGACTAGAGCTCTGGGTCTGTCTTTCTGCCCAGTTGCTTCATGAAATCTTGAACCTTTGCTACTTTCAGATATACACTGTCCTTAGGAGACATTTGAACTTTCTTAGTTTTAAATATCAAAGTAGTCAACAGTTTTCCTATTTACCAGTATCTACTCTATTGCTTTGTGAGGTTTGGAATGTCCTGGTGCTGAGGAGGAGTTGTGATTTCTCAGTGGAATGTGAATGGAAGTGACCTGATCGTCCAGGGAGTAGAAGCTCAATTTATCTTGGTTCTTAAGTAAGGATAACTTAGGGCAGAGCCATCACTTTGCAACTGCCACTAACTATAGAAATGCCGTGTGAATGAGAAATAGTCAGCCAAAAATTTGAAAGCATAACAGAGAGACTTCCATCTTACGGAATTAACCCAGTGAAAATCCTTTAGACAAGTCATGTATGCTATGAAAACAGGTAAGCAAAGAGAATGCAGGCCAGCCTAAAGTGGAGAAGTTTTCCAGAAAATTTAGAATATAAAATATCAATGCTTATGATTGTTAATAGTGAATAAATACATAAATCTGGAAGGAAAAGAAAGATACTCTTGTGTTACTAGGTTTTGTGGTTCTTATTGCTCCATATAGATTCAAATTTCCCTCTGGTATCTTTCAATTTCTCTGAAAATTCTTGTATATTGTAGTATAAAGCATGCCTGAAACAAAGTCTTCCAGCTTTTGTCGACCTAAGCTTTTTAAAAGAATTTTCGGGGGCTGGGAAGGTGGTTCAGTGGTAGAGCGCTTGCCTTGCATGCTCGAGGCCCTGGGTTCAATTCCTCAGCACCACATAAGCAAAAAGAAAAAAGCCGGAAGTGGCACTGTGGCTCAAGTGGTAGAGTGCTAGCCTTGAGCTGAAGAGCTGAGGGACAGTGCCCAGGCCCACAGTTCAGGCCCCACGACCAGACCCAAGAAAAAAAAAAAAAAAAAAGAATTTTCGGCCTGCCTGCCTGCCATTCTTCCTTTCTTTGTTTCTTCCTTCCTTCCTTCCTTCCTTCCTCCCTCCCTCCCCTCCCTTCCCTCCCTTCCTCCCTCCCTCCCTCCCTTCTTTCTTTCTTTCTTTTTCTTTCTTTCTTTCATTAGTCCTAGGACTTGAATGTAGGTCTGGATACTGTCCCTGAGAATTTTTGCTCAAGGCTAAGGGTCGACCACTTGAGCCACAACTTCACTTCTGGATTTTTGGTGGTTAATCAGAGATAAGAATCTCAGACTTTTCCTGCCTGAGTTAGCTTTGAACCACAAACCTCAAATCTCAGCTTCCTGAGTAGCTAGGATTTTAAGCATGGGCCACTGGCTCCTGGCTACCTTCATTTCTGAAAAGTATTTTCAGAATATATAATTGGCAGCTCTCTCTCTTTGTTTCTTTAAACGCAAGTTTCTGTTTTTTCTGGCATCTATTGCATCTGATGAAAAGTCTATCATTATTCTTATCATTCTTTTTTTATGTACAATGACTTCTTTCCTGGCTACTTTTGAGGTTTATTATGCCTAATTTATAGCAGTTTGACAATTCTGTGCTTAGAAGTGGCTTCCTCGATAATTACTGTATACAAAGTTTATAAACTTCTTGGATCCATGACTTAGCTGTATTTCTTTTTTTTTTATCAAATTAGAAATTTTTCAGCCAATAACTCACTTTTTTTGCCCAATCTCTTTCTTCATCTTCTGGGATTTCTTTTTAGTACTCTTTAATATGAAATTAAATCTTCTTTTTTCTCCTTTTAAACTTTGCTTCAGCTTGGATGATTTCTATTGAGCCTCACAGAAGTCATACTCTTTTCTGTTGTATTCAACCTATGGCAAATCCCTTCCCAGGAATTTTGTGTCTTAACAGTGTGTTGTTGTTATTTTTTGTTATTTTTTATTTTGGTAGGTCGTGGGGCCTGAACTCTGGGCCTGGGCACTGTCCCTGAGCTCTTCAACTCAAAGCTAGCTCTCTATCACTTGAGCCACAGTGCCACTTCTGGCTTTTTCTGTTGATGTGGTGCTGAGGAATCAAACCCTGGGCCTCATGCATGCAGGGTAAGCACTCTACCACTGAGCCACCGTCCCAGCCCTTGTTGTTGTTTTTTTATTGCAGTGATTCCATTTGGTTATTTGCTCCTCCCCCAAACTCTAGCATCTGCCAATTATCCATCCTTCTACCCTTATATACATCTTTTCTATAGATTCTTTAAAATACTCACCAGAGCTTCTTTTAACTCCCCTTTTTTGGTTACTTCAACAATAACATTATTTCGAGAATCTTGCTATTAATTTATTTTATTCTTGGCCAACAGTCATATTTTCAAACTATTTTTATAATACTTTGTTATATGCTCACTATTTCATCTAAAAGAATAGAACAGCTTACACTAAGCAAAAGGAAAGAAATGTACAAATCACCTGATGTGGAAGAGTTATATTGTCAAAGCTCATATAATTCACAAAAATTATAGACCATGATAATCACAATTTGCCTTGTAAAGTTTAAAATGTGTTTGTGACTATAACTGAGTATCTCTGTCTCACAACACTGTGAAATTTATGTAATCACTTAATCTCAATAAAATTATTTTAAAAAGTTAAAGAAGAATAGTATAGTTTAGAAGATTTTGTAAAGGTATTATATACCTTCAAACATGTTAGTCTGCTTATAAAAGGTTGTGTTTTATTTTGTTAGGTTATGAATGTATATGCTCTAAATAAGGAATACCATTCATTTTCTTTATTAGACAGATAGGTGGAGGAACAGATTGAATGGACCCAATCAGAAAATTGGCTACCTCAAGTCAAAGTTGTATGGCAATAATCTCTACAGGAAAGCCTTCGAATCCAAGCACCACCAGTATAACCTGCTGTCCCTTTGTATTTTATTCCAGCTCTATGTCCATGTATAGATGTTGAGCATGCTTAGCCTCCAAAATGCAAGACTACAGCACCTGGATACAGATTTCAAGATGAATAGATGTAAAATTTGACACATTATGAAAGTGCAAGACCATGAGTCTATAAGTCTTGGAGAATATGAGTCTCCGGAGTGTGAACTGGTTGGACTGTGAAACTGCAAGTCTTCCAGATCACAAGACTGCCACTGTAGGTCTGTAAGGCTGCAAAATCACCAAGACTACCAGTCTGAGAGTTTGTGACTTGGCAGAGTGAGCTGTGGATTTGGAATTTCTCCAGGTTGGAACACACTATGCCAGCCCATAGGTTTGGGACAAGTTGGTTTGATTTCTCATTTGAACAAAGAATATTTTGCTTCCAACCTCAGCAATTCTCTAAGTTTTTCCTCACCTATCATTGTGATGTCATTTTTTTTATTAAACTTCTGTAGTTTTAGGTTTCTTTTTTGTGAAGCTGCACTTTTTGTTAAGTAGAAATATTTGGCTTACCCATTGATTTCTTGTTTTGGTTACATTAAAGCTCTTCCACATCCATTCGTATCTGAACCAGAAGATAGTCACATCAAAACTATTTGGAGAAGTGCAAAGTATTGAAGGTATGTCAGAGAGCTTGAATGTTTTCCTCCCTACCTACCACTCTCCACTCATCCTATTTTGCTTTGTTATCTTTTCCTATGGATTATCTTGGTATCAACAAGTAGGGAAAATTTGAGCTGCTTATTTCTTTGGTTGCTTCCCTGCTGACTTGCCAGAAACTCCATGAGCTACTCAAATATCAGAGTTCCTGTCAGGAAGCCCTTTCAACATTCTTCTCTCCATCCCTAAAGTCAAAGAACATCTCCATCCTTCACCCCATCAAACGGTAACAGCACTGTGCTGCTACTAACTCCATGGTACTGTGCTGTCTCTTGTGGTTTCCTGTATCCTACTCACACTTTCATAAGTAGGTCTGTTATTAAACTCTCCTCACATTACCCAATTTGAAAAGGCCATTTGTGTCTTGCTGAGACTCTGACCCAAGGCGTTTTCAATCAGCAGACTCTGAAGTTGGATGGATGGTCAGATGAAAGGAACAACTGAAATAGAACAGCGTATCCAGAACTCTTCAAATGGAAAGAAAACTCCAGAGTGAAACAACCAAAGATTGGCATGATTTCTGAGGAGAGTGATGGAAATCTCAGAGAGAAGCAGTAGTATTGATGATTCCACAAAAGGGTAGTGGGGAGACTCAGAACATGGAGGAATTGAGGTCATCTGAAGGAATTCAAAGGCACATTCATGTAAGAAAGTGAAGACATAAACCCTAATACTCATGTTTATATATCTTACCACCAATTACTTTTAAATATGCTAAAATGGTATATTTTTCCTTTGACATTTTGCTAATAAGTTATTTGCTTTAGCTAAAAAAATCATTTTACTAAAATCTAACACTTATATAGCACATATTACAAAAAGAAAGAAATCAAAGTTTTTCAGTTTGAAAATGGGAAAGATTGTAGTTTGGTGAACTTCCCACTCATTTTCCTCAGTAGTGTTTAGGAAACACTTTTAGTATCTTTGTCCAATATCATGTGGACATGGAATTGGTGAATGATATGTCTTGATCTAAAACTTTTAAAATACATGGTTGGCAGAAAAGCAAACAGACTCTTCAAGGAGTGATGGAGTTTGTCAATAGGTATAATTTAGAGAGTAAGATTATAGGATTACAAAAGCATACATTGTAACATCAGCATATTTAAATGAAAGGTATTGTTTTGAAATGTTATTTGCTGGGGCTGGGAAGGTGGCTCAGTGGTAGAACACTTGCCTTGCATGCATGAGGCCTTGAGTTCCATTCCTCAGCACCACATAAGCAAAAAAAAAAAGCAAAATAAAACCCTGGAAGTGGCGCTGTGGTTCAAGTGGTAGAGTGCTAGCCTTGAGCTGAAGAGCTGAGGGACAGCGCCCAGGCCCAGAGTTCAGACCCTACGACCGGACCCCCCCAAAAAATGTTATTCGCTG
Organism: Dipodomys ordii; assembly: GCF_000151885.1. NCBI lineage: Eukaryota > Metazoa > Chordata > Mammalia > Rodentia > Heteromyidae > Dipodomys > Dipodomys ordii. The sequence continues at coordinate 1,433,385 of NW_012267313.1, read as the reverse complement.
AATATCATATAAACTGTGCTATAGAAGAAAGAGGAATAGAAAGACAGAGAGGATCTTCAAACCTTGAAGAGTTCTGAACTTAACATTCCTTTTACTGTGTTGTTGAATGCTTAGAAGCTATGAAGTAGGCCTGGATTTATGCTCCTTTCCTACTTGCAAATTAGACTCTATTTAAAAGGTAGAGCAGATAAGTGAATTCCTTGCTATCATATTTTAAGTTAACCTTGAGAGTAAGTACAACCAGTTCACCAACACACATCCATTTTTAACACTATCTCCTTCCCAGGAGGTGCACAGGTGGGAAAATGAGTGGAATGAGAACTCATTTCTACTCATCCAACATAATTTATGACTTTCTATCGGAGAATGGTTATTTTATGAAGTTGCTGTAAATCTTACAAATGAATATCTGTAAGTCAGGAGAGCGCAGGCTCTCTTGATTCTCTGGAAAGAGAGATGGGAGACTGGGAAAATTATCTTTAACTTCCCAGATTAATAAGCAAAGGACCTTTATAGCTTCAGCTCCCAAAATAGCAAAAAATAAAAAAAGAAGTCAAAAAGGAGAGGAAAAAGAGGAAGAATGAAAGAAAAAATAGGCCTGCTGATTGCATTGTTACAATTTAAATTGTACTCAGATGCGATCTCTGATGTGCCAAAAACAGTGAAGGCTGAGGCTGAAAGATCAGAAAAGTGACATCTGGTATTGGATGCCCCAGCAGACATGACTAATGCCATTGGTATTGTGTAGATTCTGCCTTTGCTAATTTAATATTCAAATATGAGGGTCAGCCCCACAGTGCTCAGCAATAACTGAAGACACAAGCTTCCTCGAGTTTACCTACTTGCCTTGAACGGTGCTGTTTAAGGAGTCGGATGTCTACCTTGTGAGTTGACCAGGACAAGCTCAGTTATTTCCACATGTTTGTTAAGATTCTTTTGTTTCATGACTCTCACACATGGTTGCACTATGAGGGAGCCCTGAGAACTCATCCATAACTTGTAATAAATAAATAACCTCCCCATAGTTTGCCCCTTGGATATTTGCTTTATGCCAGAATGTTTTAGTTTTTTTACACATCCACACGCATGCAAATGTATTTCTTCACTGAAAATAAAAACCTGATGTCTTCCCATCACTTTTACTGTGACACTCAAGAATACCACATTGGCTTGAGGCTTTGGGTGTTCTGACTAAATCAACGAAGCTATCCAGTACTCCAGATGGATATTTTGAATCGTCTAACCTATCGGCGTAGGGAATGTGTGCTGGATTACCTGCAAAGTAAGTGCAAAGCATTGTGTCAAGTACAGTGGCAGCTACAAAGACAACGTTAAATAGCATAAAATAACTGCGTAAATTGACATTTAATCATGCATTAACCAGCTAAAAACACGGTGATTTTTTTTAGTAGTTCAGGGTATTCCTGGCAACATGCAATTACATAAAATAATAAGTCAGTGTTTATTTTTGGAAATTTGATTGTAGTAATAAGAGCTTCTGACTGTTGACTATACGCTGTAGGTAAAACATTTTCACTGGCTTCTTCTCATACATTCTGTAAATATGCTTATGAAGTAGAGGAGAATGATTCATACTTTACAGATGAGGAGGGAATACATTCAAAAAAATTCAGTGTCTGTACAACTGAATTTTGGTTTACTGGCACCTGAATTATCAGAACCACATAAGAATTCTAAGTCCATTTGTCTCCAAAGCTGCTGCACCTTCCCTTTTCCTATGCTTTTTCATAATCTTCAATATGGCAACATACATGTTTAACATCTCCTTCTGAAGATTCTGATATACCTAACCACCAACTCCTCACCTAGATGGAAAGGTATGGATCCCCAAGGTTGAGACTTATTACCTCTGCAAAGAAATCTTTCCTTTCTGTGCTAATGCAAAAAAGGAATGCTTCCACTTTCCAGGAATGAAATTTTATTTTAAATTTAACTAACATTCCTTTTCCCCACCACACACACTACCATTCCAAAAGCACCAAGCCAGTCTTTTGTGAATAGTCGCTGTACATGCCTCATTGTTTCTCAATATTCCACTGGGAGAGATAGATAGATAGACAGACAGACAGACAGACAGACAGACAGACAGACAGACAGACAGATAGATAGATAGATAGAATCCTAAAGTTCCTTCTCTTCTATATCCTTGACATTTTCTATAATCTGTAATAGAACAGGTTTATGTCCATGATTGATGGATAGATGTGAGTGTCCTGAGAGAGGGGGCCGAAGCCATGAGCTCATAATATGTTAACACAGTCTTGATTTTCTGAATAGATACTCACCTCAGCAACAGCCTAAGGGACCCAACTCAAACTAAATCATCATAGAAACAAATCCAGGAAGACAGTTAAGGTCACTTGGTTATGGAAAGCTGATGGGGCATCTTGGAAACTCTAGTGAGGAAACGGTGCAAGAAAACTGGGAAATAGGAACACAGTGGTCCAATGGGAAGAAGAATGCAAAAAGAGTAATCTAAGCAGGTTTTTCAGAGAAGACATGTAATTGGCATTGTTTTTCTCCCATTCTTGTCCTAGGATGAGGATTATGGACTCTCAAGGACAGCATGGCTGACTTTTCCTTTACAGAAGGCTTGTGACTCTCACAAGGTGCATCTGGAGACAGTGACCTACTGGATAACTCCAAGAATTCAAAATGCTTTTCTTTGAAGGATACCCAACAGATTCAGACATGACTGAGCCTTCTGGCAGACCTGGCTGAAAGGCTGACCACAGTGATATACCGCACCACACTGGGAGGATCGACTAAGGAAAAGAATGAGTTCTTCGCTCAGAAATGAAGCTAAGAAGGCACTGAACTACAATTGGAATGGATGTGAGAGGGAGACTTTGAGAGGGGTGAGTTAGGAGGTGGCTAAGATTGCGGGTTAGCTTTTAAATTTTGCATTGAAGAGTCAGTTAACAATGGTTACAAAAGGAAATTAAAAGCCTGGAAGCAGTTGAGGTTTTTCTTATTTCTGAAGTTACGAAACATATGAGTATTGCACAGGGCTGTGTTTAATGTGGCGTGACCATGTGACAGCCTTTGTGGATAGGCTCTGGAGCCCTTTGAATGGCTTCCATGAGCAAATCAACATGCTCTTTACAAGTGTGACCCTCAGATTATGTCTGCCTATTCTTCTGGTTCTTAAAGGGTATAATCCCAAACTTGTCATGAAATGCACTCAAACAGTCTGTATTTGGGGGTTTGAAGAAAAGAAGAAAGACTTGGCTAGAAATGTGGCTATGGAAGAGTCCAGAACAGAATCACCAAGTGGCAGTTCAAAGTGACAGAGTGGCTGCTGACGACTCTTGTGATGAAATTGCCACTCAAATCCCAAGTCATAGTTCAAATATTAGCATGCATTAAGCTTGAAATCACATAAAGTGTGCTTACATAGAGAATGCTTCCTTGCAAGCTTTGTTAGGTTAAACATCATAAATAAAGATCAAATCTTGTTGGGAACATGACTCAAGTGGTAGAGTTCCAGAAGCCGAGTATAAATATCATCAAAGGGGAGGAGAAAGAAGAAGGAGAAGAAGAAGAAGAAGAAGAAGAAGAAGAAGAAGAAGAAGAAGAAGAAGAAGAAGACGACTGTCAAACTCAGTCAATTTACAGGTTAGTGTCATAAAACAACGTTAAGATGTAGAACAGAATTTGTAAGAATATTTTATGTTGTTTGACTTGAATTCTTCAAAATATCATCAAAATTATGCAGATTATCTTCATTATGCCCTAGCAAGTACGTATCATTATCATCATTCAACAGATAAGAAATGGAGATGATCAAGCTCAAAGAAATAATAAATCTTCTCATAGCTAGGAAAGCATTTGAGAATTCATTTTCTGACAGACAGCAATGTCATATACTTGGCCATCCCTCCACTCACCCATCTCTTGACTTACTATAAGAAGAATCCACTCTCAAGAGGAGAGAAAAAACTATCATAGACTTATACATTATAATATCATCAGTGTACTTGTTAGACACACTTTAGAGTCATAAATGGCTTCTTTAAGCAATTTTAAATGCATTTTCCAAACTATCTATATATACTTGGAAAATCTACTGCCTTACACATGGCATACTTCCCAGAATGCTTGTAGTAATCAAGGTTCATCTAGACCCCTGCCTTGTCAGGAGAATGAATGTAAGACACCATTCCAGAGTTAGGCCTCTGATAATAGCCATGACCCTTCCTTATCACAATTCCACTAATTTATTATCTTGAAAAACTAGCATGTGATATTTTCAGCTCCTGAATGTTGCCTGGGAATTTTCTTTACCAACCTGAAATTAAACCTGTTTCTAAAGCTTTAGAGTCCACATTCTTTAGAATGAAAGACAGATGATGAATTAAGGGGATGATGGAAGAGGTGGGAAAGATTGGTCTCCCTCCCCTCCCCTCCCCCCACCGGGTACTGCAGAACACATCAGCATTACATTGCTACCCACTCCCCTGCTAAAGTTTGTGTAAAGGGGATGGCTATAACTTGTATGGCTATAACTTATATTTCCTTGGAGAATGGCCCAAATTGCATTGTTGAAAATTATTATATTGTTCACAAAGTGGGAAAATAATAGCTGTCCTGTGTACTTAAAAGTCTATATGAATGTGGCTCTGGTCTAGCAAAAATCACAGGTAACTAATATCAAATTCTTTTCCCATGTGTGTGAGAGGGGTATGTAGTATCAGGGATGAATTATTAAACTATAAGGGGAAACCTTAAAATGCTAGGTATTCATTCATCCATCAGTTCTTTGCTTACTACTAAAAACACATTAGCTAAAGATAAATGATAGGAAATATTATGAAGCTTATTCATTTCTCTATTTTTAACATGAGATTTTTAAATAAGATCATATATAAAATTGTATTTCTTATTATTTTTAAAGTTGCTGGCTATATTTCTCCATTCACTGTAAACTGAAATCTTTCCAAAAAGACTTTAAACCTTACTAATCTATTAGGAAACACTTTAAAGTTGACATTTTTAATTAGCTGTTGACTAGAGAAGTATTTTGAAGATACTTGTCTTTGTATATAGGTTTTCTTATCAAATGTACAGTTTATGTTCCTAATTAGTAAAGATTGTGGGGTGCCATTCAGGGATTTTTTAATCAATCATAAAATACAAGGCTCAGCTGGGTGCTAGTGGCTCATGCTTGTAAGCCAACTTGCTCAAGAAAATGAGATCCAGAGAATCATGGTTTGAGGATAGCCCGGGTAGAAAAGTTCACTAGATTCCATCTCCAATCTATCCAGTAAAAAAGCTAAGCTAGAGATGTGCTCCACAGAGTAGAGTGCCAGTCTGGCAAGTGAGAGGCTTTGAACTTCAAAAGAAAAAAAAAAGAAAAGAAAAGACAAACACAAGAACGCAAAGCAAATCTCTTTTGGTATCAGGTAGAATCAATATTAAAATAGTAGGTAAACTACAACAAGTATTTGATTTACAAATATATTTCAATTGATTTCTAGAAGGTAAAATAAACTAAAGATGTCAAGAAATGTTTGCAAGTTAGTAAAAGTAGGCAAGAGTTCAGAGAATACCACCAAGGGAAAGAAACAAAGACAAGTGACTCATTGAAGATTTAGTAAAAGATTTCCTTCTTGTCAGATGCTTGGGCATTTACAATGTCCTACAATGACAATTAAGTGCATCTTGATGACATTGGGACAACTAGAAAGAGAAAACATAAAACATTGTTTGAAGAAAGAATAACAAGAAAAGAGAAAGCAATTTGTCTTGAAAGTGAGAAAAATAAAATATTACATTAACAGCAAAGGAGATAAGAGAGGTCCACTATTATCACCTTTTTAAAACCACTCACTGTGTGCAAATACTCTAATGACTGAAGGTCTAATTAAGTTTGCCAAAGAGAGTCTTTGTAACGGTTTTACTTATAATGAAAATAAATCAACTCAAAGGTGTCTTGTCTTCACCACGGTTTAAAAAATCCTTTCATATTTAGGAAAGCAGCGAGGGTCAAATGACATTGTAGATATGGGTTGATGAACTTCACTTGTCTTTCTGGAATGTGCACTTACATTCCATCATGAATTTAAACCAACCTTCATAGAAAATTGCATGGTGAACAGAAAAGTTTATGGACATTTCCAGGCTGTAGGCATGGATCAGGGTACCATTTCCAGTACTGACCACCGGTAAACCTTTAGGCCAACTATGTACAGTCTCTGAAGCTCATATTTCTTATTTTTAAAAATGAGGAAAAATGATGTTTTGGGGTTTAGGGGTGATATTTTATGTCAAGAGTTAGACAATTATGAGCACTGGTAGACAGCTGAGTGACAACTAGTATTGACTTTTTGGTTTAATTATACCTAGTACAGAAACAAAATTGACATCTATGACGTAATTAACATTTTCCAATTCAATTATCTACATAAGCTAGATTTACTACATGAATTACAAGGCCGAGGGCAAAAAAGAGAGAAAATATAGGGTATTCCATTCACAAGTTATTAAGATGTTCAAGACCATAGTAGCAAATCACTAAATCAACCAAGGAGGTCTTCTAAGTGTGGGGTCCAGCATGACTTCACAAGTTGTATGTCCATGTCCTTGTCTTCTGCGACTTTTGTAGTCCTCAGACCTTGCTTCAAAGCAAGGTAGACAGACAACTAATACCTTTTGATACTTCAGTAGATATAAGGATAATATCCTTAATAATAACCTGGATATACATTACAAAAGACAATTGCAAGCTATTTTTCTCTTTTCTAGATCTATATACTGCATTGGGTTATACCTTCCCAAGGAAAATGCTTGTAAGACTCCAGTTTTGATGAAAAAAAAGTCCTCCATCAATTCTTCATTTTGTAGTACAATTGACCCTTGGAAGCAGAAAAGGAATTAGGAAAACAAAACAAACATGAGAGGACTTGAGGCATTCTGGATCCTGATCAGAGAGGAAAATGTGTTAACAAATGTAATTCTGTTTAAGACTACAAAATGAGAATACAACTTTCATTAATATCTTGGGTTGAATCCAGGCTTTTGTTTGATTGATATGGAGAATCCCAACTGTGATGTTGGGAAAGAGACTGAGATTTATGGACACTAGGATTTTTTTACAGCTATGTTCTTGTCTCTGGAGGCTCAGGCAAGATTTCATAAATCAAATAAATAAATATGGAGAAGAAGCATTTATGTTCACTTCTCCATGCAAAGTTTCCATTATTGTCCAAGAGATTTTCACATGCGCTGTTAGGACCAAAGATGGCTCTCTTGTTACCCATTATTTGGAGTGAAATACCTACCTTTGATAATGATGTAATATAGCTTTCACCCCCTGAACTTCATAGAAGACCATTTAATCTTTGCCAATGTCCCCTTATGAGCAAAGACATATTTTCCACTTTTAATGTTGGTTGCATAGCTTGTGAATACTTTACAGGGGATATGTCACTGCTTGGTTTGGTGTTTTTATGTGGTAAATAATTTCAGCTGTGAGGCAGTTTGAGAATAACTGTATCACTTGGGGAATTCTTTTTCTTTGAAAGAAAGAAGCAGAGAGAGACGGGGGGGGGGAGGAGGACAAAGTAAGACAGGAAAGAAAAACTAAGTACTCATGAGTTTATCCAGAAATGAAATGCTCAATGTTTTTAATAATGGATCATCAAACATCAATTATACTTTATCAAGTACTTTTTTAACTGAGAAAGATAAATATATTCACAGATAAAACATATTTCATAGGTAAGGAAATACAGCCCAGGAAAATAAGGCCTTGGATAAATTCTGCTATTTTTTCCCTTCAGCTTTCTGTCTACATTCCTGTACTTTTCCTAAGTAACCTCCCTATAGAGTTCATGTCAGGGAAAGCTTTGCAGTATATTCTTGCCCAGAAAATTATGTTCAACCAAGTTTACAAGTATCTTGCTATTCATATAATAATCAGTTATACTTTTATTGATTAAATATATATGTAGGTCTTTCAAAGAGTATATTCCAAATCTATGGTTCTTTGGGACTGAGACAGAGGCCCAGTTCCTGATAGAAAGAGATAAAAACCAATGGGAAAGATGGAGCTAGCAAAAAGAAATACAATAGTAGCTGGGGAAGCTCATTCATTTGAAAGAAATACACTGCATATGGACAATGCAGAGTAACCATACAGTGAGCTAACAATAGAGAAATCTCTACCTAAAATTATAACACCTTTAGGAGTCTCACTTTTCAGTGGTGTGAGGAAGAATATTCTAGGCATCACAGGGCAGCATGGGTTGTGGAGGCAGATTACCTGCAGTCAAGTCCAATCCTGTGGCTTGCTGACTTTGAACTCTTAGACAAATGATTGAGCATTTCTTGGCCTCAGTTTCCTTCCTGATAAAGTAGAAATTAATACAGGTAGCGCCTGGCTCACAATGTTGGGATAGGATTAAATAATCCATCTGAAGGCAATTTTAACAGTGGCTAGTAACTAATAAGCACTAGATAAATCTTTGCCACCATGATAAATTTATAAAACTATAACTCAGTCACTGAACTTATTTATGTTTGTTTTACAATTGGTTGCATATTTTCTGGCTCCAACACATACACATGTTACAATCATATTGTCCTAATCTAAGAAATTAAAAGCAAAATTTTAAAAAAATATAGAGATCTTGACTCGTGTGTATAATTCCTTCTAGTATTGTTGTTAGCCCCCCACCATAAACACTCTGTGGTATTATTTTCTCAAAAAAGTAAAGGTTAAACCCATCAACATGTTCCATTAGTCATCTAAGTAGCTGGTTATATATATATATATATATATATATATATATATATATATATACATATACATATAAAATAATGAAGATGATGCACCGAATTTATTTGATGGTACAGTACTTAGACAGTGAAGGACATCAAAAGCCACTATACATAGTTCTTGTATACATGTGCCCAGGTAAAATGAATAGGAAATGGCTGTGAGAAATAGAAAGAACATAGGAACTAAACCCAAACAACAATTAAATATCATGAGTCTTAGTATTAGATCTATATACCCCTTGCTTGGTCCATTTCAGGCAGGTTACTTGTTCTGTCTGGTCTTTCATTTCATCATCCTGAATTTGGAAAAAATAATATGTAAGTTTATTGTGAGTTACATGAGCAATCTGTGAGGCTATGAAATTTTGAGAAAAACATCCAACAATATATTCACTTGATATATTCAAATGAATTTCTACTTGCTCAGATTCTAGGGTTTAGATGGAGGCAAAATCTTTAGGTTAATAAAAGGCACCTACAAAGATGCCTTTTAAGTATTTTTAGTGAAATTTATACATGTATACATTTATGTATATAGTTCACATATATAGTGCTCATGCACGCTTACATATATAATGCTCATGCACGCTTACATATATAGTGCTCATGCACGCTTACATATACCAGTTTTCTCTTCATTGCTTCCTAGTTACTTCCTAGCCCCTTCTAAAAGATTAAAACAAAGAAGGCAGGAAGTGATCAAGTATCATAATTTACATTACTAGAGTGTGACTCACACTGACATATTACGTCTCAGAACTTTTCAATGTGACACTAATGTCTACCTGCTTTACTTATTTGGAATTTCATTTCTATTTAAAAGCACCCCTTACTTTAATATTATGTTATAAATGGGTCTCAGTTCAGAAGGGAGTTCAAATAGTGTAGATGGGAGGAGGGAGGACAGAAATGTGAATTCTCCTCTTCTCTCACCTAATCCTTCAGATCTTATCTCTGAATCTCTGGCCAAACACTTCCCCTGAACTTTCCCTAATCTTTAAGAGTAATTCTTAGGGTGCTCGCTCCCCTCTTCTTGGCTTATTTTTCTGGTTCAGCTTCTCTTCCCTACAAGTTATTTCTTCTATCCATGACCTAACATTTCTACTGTGGAAAATCTCCAGAAGTTAAAGAATCCAGCCCACAATGAGGCTGGCGAAGCAGCAAGCTCTCTTATTTTGAAAGATGAGTATATAAAATGAGGCTGAGTAGTGAGTGCAAGAGGAAAGAACAGTCTATTGGAAAGCTAGAATAAATGGAGCTTGAGGCTTAGAGCAAAGAGTAGTGACAGTCACTAAGGTAAGAAAACCCATTTCATGTCTTGAAGTTACCTAGGCCCTGAGTGATGTTAAAGTGGTAGGCTGCTTTATTCTCCCCAGCCACTTCATAATCTCAGAGGAAAGGTGTACATTGATTCATTTATGCCTGAGGAAGACTTCCATCAAAAGTTAGACTTCCTCATCCTCTGATGACACAGAAACTGTCTCACTTCATTCTATGCCTTGAGTACCAGAGGTAGAACCACAGCATCTCCAACCAGAGTGCTTATCCAGTCTTTCCTGACAGACCACTCCTCTCCCAGAATGCCACAAATGCCATCAGGCATTCTTTCGCTATTTGTGGTTACTTGGTTGATTTTGGAGGGCTTTCTCTCTTTAATTTTCTAAGCCTTTCCGAAAACCATTGAGAGGTTTTGTTTAGTTGGGATTTCTGTGCAGTAACTGTTTTTTAAAAACTGAGTTATTATTATTCTTTGTTTCCAAGATAGCTATGGCTTCAGTAAGGCAACTGAAGAATAAAATAAAATGGTCATGAATAAATACTTTTTGATGATTCGCTAAGAGTTCTCACTTTAGGCCATTTTGCTGAGGTGTTTTAGTGCTATATACCAAGTTGTATGCCTGAGAAAAGCAGGTTGGTAGTTTCAGAAGGAAAACTTTCACCAGGTAATATACACTGACCACTTTTCTACCAGTGCTTGCTGCTGCCCCATGATGTTAGTAGTCATATATAAATACCTTTGAATTCATCCATAAGAAGAATCAGACCCTATAAGGCAGGTTGGAAAATGTGTATACTGTTGGTAAATGAGCTTTCTACCTAGTTCCAGAAAGCCAACTCAAGAAAAATCTCATTTCATGAAGATGTAATTCTTATGCAGTCAAACTTCCTATTAGTGGAATGGTTTAGATGCACTTTGTGCTCAGCTTCAATGTTCTAACTCTCATCTCTTTTTCCATTCACCCTGGCCACCATTAAACACACTTGTATCTGCTTTTTTTTATCTAGTGACCTGCTTCACACAAAGTCTAGACTTGTGTTTTCTGCACTCAGCTTAGGACAAGACAAGTCGTTTGCCCTTGTGTCTTAGCACTAAGAATAAGACCCATTGTAAAATCTCTGTCAGTTCAGTTCTCTTTTTGCTTTTTTTTGTAGTAGCATGTTGGTTTCAAGCATAATTTCCATATTTATAACATTTATGGTTCATTTTGCTGGAAAGGCCACTACTAGAATGATCTGAATAAAACAAAGGGCTGAAATACAGTTGTTGGACGATAATATTTATTCTAATTTTCCAGTGCTCCAATTATTATTGCTCTGTAACAAACTATTCCCAAACTCAGAGAGAATAATCATTTGTATGCTCACGGATTTTGTGGGTCAGGAACTCACATTGAGAGTAGTAGAAATGAATGCTTTTTACTCCATAGTGTCTGGGATTTCAGCTGGGAAGAATTAAAGACTGAAGGTGATTTAACAGCTGGGACTAAAATCATCTGGAGACATCTTCATTTCCATGTCATCTTTGCTCACATGTCTGGTGGTTGGTTTTTGGCTCTTGCTTGGAACCCTCAGTGTAGTTATTGACCAGAAAACTTCTGTGTGGTCTTTTCATGTGGTCTCTCTGGGTGGAGTAGTATGGGCTTCCTCACAGCATGGCATCTGTGTTTCAAGAGCAAGCATCCTAACAAAGCAAGGGAGAGGTACATGACACTGTTGTGATTTAGCCTCAAAGCCAAGTAGTGCCACTACCCTGAAGTTTATTAGTTGAGGCAGTAGAAAAAAGTCAGTCTGACACATGGAGAAGGGACATGGATTTCATAACTCAATAGGAGAATTATAAAGGTTTTGAGGGCATTTAGAAATGTGATCTGACGGGGTTTTTTTTGACTGGAAGGAAAGCCACCTTTAGATCATGTGTCTTATTTTTAGAAAATGTTGTGTTACAGTCCACCTTCTGACTGCAACAATTCACCTCACCCTACTTGTGTGTTGCATTCAGTCTCCTTCCTGAAGCTCTCATGTCCCATCCTACTGTGGCATCTGCTCCAAGTCTACTTTTTTTCCTAATCCAGGTTGGCAGAGGTGTATACGAAGCTGCTTGGCCACAGTTCCTTAAGGATAGCTTTGTTAGTGATACATTCTGACTTAAAGGCTTGAGAACAAAAGAGACATGTTGTCAGCTCCCCAGACATCTTGTGTCCAGTGATGGAAAATGCCTATGAGCCCTTTCATAATCCCCATTCAAAAAGGCACAGTCTTAGAAATTACTCTCACTCTATGCTTTTCTGGTGGTTTAAATGAACAATTGCTATGACACTACCAATGGTGTTAAGAAATCAGCAGTTTATGAACACTTCTTTGCCATTCGTGAGGCCTCATGCTCTTACTTGGCTTGCATGCTTACATCTAGGGCTATACCAATCAAGTCATGCCTCTAGTCCAGCATTTTGTGGTTGGAGATGCAGTCTTGCAGACTTTTTTACCTGGGTTGGCTTTGAAACTTGATCCTCCAGCCTCCTAAGTATGGTTACCAGCATGAGACTTGGTGTCTGTCTATTATGTAAATATTTTAATCTAAGTATTAGCATGTTGATCATATAAACCAGAAATAAAATATAGTAAGTGATTTTTCTTTAACTTTAGCCTTGAATAAAAACAAGTTAGTCCAAAATACTTTTTGTGCTACTCTTTCTATCAAGTATATTGCTGTGTGCTTAGCAATTTAATTAAAAAATTAAAAATATTTTATTGTCTTTAAGTAGTTGTACAGAGGAGTTGCCATTCAACAAAGTAGTTATTGAATGCAATACATTCTCACCCAACCCTCCCAATCCACCCCATCTTTCACTTTTTTTTCTTTTTCTTTTTCTTTTTGTGTCAGTTGTGGGGTTTGAACTCTGGGCCTGGGTGTTGTCCCTGAACTCTTCAGTTCAAGGCTAGCGCTCTACCACTTGAGCCATAGAGCCAATTCCAGTTTTCTGGAGATAAGAATCTCATGGACTTTGCTGCCCAGGTTGGCTTTGAACTGTGATCCTCAGATCTCAGCCTCCCGAGTAGTTAGGATTGCAGATATGAGCCACCGACTCCTAGCTCTTTTCTTAACTTTGTAGGATATTTATTGAATTCTTTTTACCATTTAACAGAGCAATTTAAGTAAAAATTTAAAAATATACTCTCTGGACACATTCTCTCCTATTGTAATGCCATGTTGCCATGTCAGAATATCTTCAGATGCTTTCTCTGTATGATGCACTAGAGTCTTTGATGACTCCAAGATGCTTGCTCTAATTCCTAGTTCTGTGAACAAAATTGATTTTGCTCTACCAAATTATGTCAGCATTCCTTAAAAAGGTAAGCCTAACTAAATCATATAATCCTTTTGGAACAGAGTTTTTTCCTTGCAGAAGAGAGGAAAAAATTAATTTGCTTGGCCTGAAAGCAAGCACTTATATGATGGAGTGAGATATCTTCTTCCTACAGCAGAGAAGAACAGAATTCTCCAACAAGAATGAAGATCGAAGAGAAATTTCCCCATATTCCAGATGATAGTTCAGACTGGCCAGTGCCTTGATTCTTGTGATACCCTGAGGAGTCTGCCTAGTTGTGCCAATGAGACATGCCAAATTAAGCGGAGAATTGCATGTTGTTCTAAACTAACTTTTATGATCATTTATTATGAAGCAACAGAGGATTACAAATTTACCCAGAAAATGGGGGAAGGGGGGTACCAAGCAAGGGGTTGAGATGGAGTCCAAGATAAGCAAAAAGGGGACAAAGCTGAGCTCATAGTGAACTGATTTCCTCCATACCCTTTCTGGTATCTTTTTTTGTATATATTTTTATTGTAAAATTACTGTAAGAGGGGTTATAGTTACATGAGTAAGGTACTGAGTACATTTCCTATCGAGCATTGTTACCTCCTCTTTGCTTTTCCCCTACCATCCCTTCTCTCTCCACCTCCAAAACTCCTCTCCACCCCCACCCGCGTGAAGTTATAAAGTTCGTTTTCAACAAAGTGTCTTGTACATCTCCTTGTTTCAGCATTTTGTTATTTCCTTTATCCTCCCCAAATTAAAAAAAATCTATATACAAGATGCAGGGCACCAGAATCAAATACAGTGAAAACAAGGGTTATGCTATAGGGGAAGAACATATAAAAGAAACAAAAAAAATTACATGGTACATTATAAATACATTAAAAACAAGAACAAGTAAGATAAAACCACTTGTGTCCCTATCTTGGGGTTCATTTCACTTAGCATCATCTTATCTGGCATCTTTTATGTGCAGTTAAACTCTTCAGGCTGTAGAATACAGGCAAGTGAGATGCACAAAGCAAGGTGATCATCCTGAAGTGATTCATTCCAATCTGAGACCAAACAATGGCTCTTCCAGTTAGTTAGACTCTCTAGGCCTCTGTTTCCTAATTTACAATGTAGAAAGCCACTGCATCAATGCATATTTGGAGGAATGAGTGAGGTAACATATGATATTAATTTATTGGAAGTCACTCTACGGAAATGTTAATCCTGCATCAATTAACATGACAGCCATATGTTGAGCATCATTAGCCTTCTTCTAGTTTTATTTCTCAATATTCTTCTTGCTTAAAACACCTTAATATGGCAGAGAGGAAGTTTTCTAAACGAGCCCTCAAATGAACAAATGAATGACACAGCCACTGATGAGACTGAACTTCTGGGAGACGGGGGCCATGTTCAGTTTGCAGGTAGAACTGCTTCTGATTTGGCTAGACATTCCTTGGAAGGGACAGCAGAAAGATTCTAAGTTCAAAGCCTACCCAGACAAAAAGGTACTGACACCCTGTCTCAAAAATAAAAGAACTGAAGCATAATTGGTACTAGTACTTTTTCTATATGAATAAGGCGCAGGCATCAATCCTCAGTACCATAAGCATGAAATGTTATATGACTGATTTGACTCAAATGTAGCAATAATTGTATTTCCTATGGCTAGTTTTTAAAAAGGAATAGAATGCAATTTCAAAAGTCTTTTTCTTTAAAAAAAATGATTCAAGGGAAAAAACAAATCATTTAAATAGGGATACAGGTGGACCCATTGCAACAATGAGATGTACAAGTCATTATGTCAAAAAACGAACTTTACAACTTTGGTGGGGGAGAGTATGGGTGTGGGGGGGAGTGTGAGAAGGGATGGGAATGGGAAACAAAGGAGGAGGCAACAATGTTTGATAAGAAATGTACTCTATCTTGCCCATTGATTGTAACCCCTCTGTATGGTATTTTCACACAAAAAAAATACAAAACTGAATTTTAAAAAAAGATTCTTGGTTTGTAACAAGGATTTTCATTGATGGTGGTAGTGCTAGTTATACTTTGTATTCTATAAAACTGGGACTTTTCCTAGGACAGAGCCTCTCTCTTCCCAAGCAGGGCCAGCAAGCTGATGTTTCAAAGAAAAAAAGTCAAGTCTTCAATGAAGAAAATGCTAGGTTGTACAAGTCTGGTTATTTCCTCTAGTTTAGATTGTCTTCTCTTTAAATGAAAATTGTATTCATAAAAAAAAACAAGAAACAGAAAGTGTAAATTGAACTTTTGCCTTGTGTTACATCTCCGCTGTTTACCAAAATCAATTTATTTCTGTTTGTTTTACTGTCTATCTGCTGAAAACGTATCTGAATCCAATGAAAATGTAAAACATGTGATTTAAAATGGCTTGAGAAAGGAAAAAGGAAGCGTGCTATTAAATGTTAAAATGGGTTCTGTGGTAAAGTGTATACATGCACCACATCAAAAGTAAAGTGGAGTTAAAATAAATACTGTTACACTGAAAGTTGAAAGAATATAGCAAATCATGAAGATGCTTGTATACTAATCCAGAGTATTTTAATTGTTAGAAGAGTTAGAGAAATAAACACTGAAGATGGGAACATAGTGCCGAAAGATCCGTGTCAGCTTTGGTTTTCTTTTCTAGTGGTTTGGCATGGACATGGTGCTGAGCTCCAGCCCTGGCCTTCAGAAAACAGAAGCTATGCTGTTCAGAAAATTAATCCATGGACCATACACAGGAGGCCTGGGTCATTATGTAAATATAATCCCCAAGGAGCACAGAAAATGCGTGCCGTCACATTTCCCTCTCAGCCTCCCTGTTTTAAGAGCTATTGACCTCACCAAACACCTTTTCTGTTCCTCCCTTCATTATCTCTTTGTAACTCAGAATGTAATATAACATGTCCATTTCCATTCCAGTTGCTTTTTCCACTCATGCTGATCAATTTACTCTTTCTGGTTACCAGGGCTCAAGAAACAAAAAGTGTTGTCTTCATGAAACAGGCATATTTCCCTCTCATTCTGTCAATTGAATTGAATTATTATGACAATGGAATTTACTCATATTTAGATTTTTTCCCCTAAAAGCTTGGAAAGGTATTCAGTAGACATAGATTCAAATTTGAATAAATGTTAAGCTCAGCCAGGTGCCAGTGGCTCATGCCTGTAATCCTAGCTACTCAGGAGGCTGAGATCTGAGGATCTCAGTCCAAAGCCATCTTGGGCAGGAAAGTCTGTGAGACTCTTATCTCCAATAAGCCATCAGGAAACCAAAAGTAGCACTGCAACTCAAGTGGTAGAGAGCTTGCCTTGAGCTGAAGAGCTCAGGGACAGTGCCCAGGCCTATGAGACTAAATAAATAAATAAATAAAACATTTTGATAAGTGTTTTCCTAATTCATTGTTTTCCTAATTCATTGTGCCTATATTGGGGATAGAACTCAGGCCCTGCCTTTTAGCTTAAATTCTTCACTCCAGGAGGTTGCTGTACCATTTGAGCACTGCACTACTTTTGGGTTTTTGCTGGTTAATTGGACATAAGAGTCTTTTGGATTTGTCTCTCAGGCTGGCTTCAAACTGCAATTCTCAGATCTCAGCCCTCTGAGTAGCTAGGATTACAGGCATGAACCATCAGTACCTCACTATTTTGTAAATTTAAATATATTTTCTGAACTCACATTTTTTTTCTTCTTTCTTGAACATCATCCTCAACTTCTCAATGGTCTAATTATTAAGTGCACAATGGAGGCACCAAATAAGAAAAGTATTTTATATATAAGAGGATATTCATTAAACAGATAACTACTACCAAACCAACATGAGAGAATAAAGCATGAGTTTCAGGGTCTATTTTCTTTTCATTTTTTTTTTTTTTTGGTTGGTCATGGGATTTGAACTCTGTGCCTGGGAGCTCTCCCTCAGCTCTTCAGCTCAAGGAGAGTGTTCTACTATTTGAGCCACAGCACCACTTCTGGTTTTTCGGAGTGGTTTATTGAAGATAAGAGTCTCATGGCCTTTCCTGCCCGGGCTGGCTTTGAACTGCAGTCCTCAGATCTCAGCCTCTTGAGTAGTTAGGATTACAGGCATGAGCCATTGGCACCCAACTTCGGGGTCTATTTTCTTGTTTCTAATAACAACTAATTTTCTCAGCATGCCAACCTATCTAGAGCCCAAATGACTACTCCTTAACTGTCCCAGAGTTGATTCATTAGGACAGTGTTTTACTCATCTAATCTCCTACCAGTGAGGATTTTTTTTAACTGCCATTCATAATGTCTATTCTTGTCTTTCCTTAGATAAAGTGAAACAGCACTGAAGGGACTTAGAAAATATTTATGCATACAGTGTTTTGACTCGAGAGCTTAAATAGTTTTGTCTGGTATGACAAAGAGTCATATGCTGGAATAAATTCTTGGTGATTATATGCATGTCAATTTATTTTCTGCAAAAACATGAACATATTGCAATATATTATATATATGTATTCATACTTCAGCATGCTTTCCTTTCTGAACAAACAAGGAATCTGCTAAAGTCCCTTTTCTCTTTATGCTCTAGCAAGGCCTAAAGCAATCTTTTTCACCACGACCAACCCATGTTGATCACATTGACCTGTTCTAGTCCATATGACACTCCTTTAATAATGTGAAATGCAGTAGTTCATTGGGAGTGCCTTTAGAGCCAGGCTTGAATATGTCATGAAATATATGTCCCTCTTTACTAATGAAAATGGAGCCACATTTTCCTGTTCTTTCAACCAGATGGGATTATGATTGGTGTGTGCTTGCCTTTTACATTACTATTTGATTTCATAATAAGAACCACATGAGACAATTTTAGTTTATTAGTTCTTCAGTTGCCAACATGGCTTTTGTACAACTAATAAAATAAATAAAAATATTTCCCCTGTGTTTTTTTTCTTATAAAATACACTTGTTATGTAAAGCATAAGCACATACCAGTCAAAACTTGATCTGGCATAAGCAATATTATCTTGCTTTTTCTCGTTTACTAAAAATGAAGTTTTGTCATGTCAGTTGGTTGGCCCGACTGGTTATGCCTATGTGTTAAATGCTGTAGATATTTATTCAGTGAGCAGTGGAATCATGGTACATCTAATTACTAATGAAAGTACATTTTGAAAAAGGGCATACTAGACGGAAATGAAGAAAGTGAAAATTACATCTTCCTGGTGCCCAAAGTAATAGAGTCATGGTCTCTTTCAAGGACAGCTCCTGCCTTTGTGCTGCCAGGAAAGCCCCCAAATCAATCATACTAGCAAGTCTAAGGCCAGTAGTCTGCCATTTTTTGAGCCCACACCAAGATTTGGAGAACAGGCTGAAACTCTTCTTTAAAAAAAATATTTAAATGTAAATTACACTATCCTGAAATCTCATTGGTCATCAGTTTACATGAATCCTCATTATTTGCAATATAAAACTAATTCCTAAAACAATCCTTTTCAGTATACAAAGGCATGACAAGCCAATGGCAGAAAATCTATTTTGAAATGGACATCTGTTTTCTTTGTGCTTATCCTTCCAAGAAACAAATACCTGTGAGCAAAGGCCAGTCGGAGACCACTATTATCTGTTAACTCATCACACTTTCCTTGGCTCATAATCCTCTCAGAAACCTATGGAATCTGTCAGAGGTCTTACTCTTTCATTTCCTGTTTTAAGTTTTAGGAGACCTTGAAAGATGAAAAGATGGTTGCAGGGAGTTACATGCATGTCATAGATTTGCTTCACAACACAAGGTGAACAATGTGACAAATGGCTCTTTGCCTAAAATGGTTCTTTCTTGCAAAGAAGGAAGATACACTTCATAAGATCTGAATTACACTACATAAGATTTGAATCCTTCTACATAAGACTTGCATTTAATTAAATAGTTGCAAGAATATTTTATGAATCTAACTTTATCCAGTCATTTTTTAAAGAATAGAATCTGCCCATGTTGTTTTAATAAATTTTGGTTTAAAAAATTCCATTTGTTTGAACTCTTCCATTCCTTGGTTTGAATAATTTCTATCATTCAATCCTGAAAAATACAGAACAGAAAAATGAAAGCATTCTCCTACCTGGATTTTTCAAAAAATCTAGACATCAGAGAAGAAGAAACATCTGTTTTAAAGGAAAGAAAATGAGATTGTGTAGTCTTACAGTCACCAAAAATACATTTTTGCTATCACTGTTAGATTAATACTTGGAAGAAACATAAAATACATGAAAAATTAAGCAGTACAAGGTGAATGCAGTTGGGCAGATAGAGAGACCATTGTTTTTGATTATTTTGTATATGAACATATGCATATTTGCATTTAGTAGAAACTAGGTAGAAAAGGCAGCATGTATTTGGATGAAATAGCTTGAGAAAGAATTTTTTCCTGATATATTTTAGGATTAAATAGAAGAGAGTTGAACTGAGTTATTTTTCCACTGCTATGTGGAATAAACTCATAAAATGAGTTTGATGGACACCAAGGTTTATCTCTGACTTCTCTATGGCTGCAGAGGGTCCAGGTCAATTTGGAGAGACTACATGTATCATTACACAGGGGAGAGCTATTTGATGCAGTCCTAGTATCAGAAGCAGCACGTAGCCTTTCACAGTGATGCTGCTTCTCATTCTATGTCATGGTTAAGGTCATTTTTAGGGCACAGTGAGGAAATGTGGAGGCCCAGGTTGTCTGCACCACACCTGGACTATGAGAAATAGGGGGTTTCAATTTCCAGCCCCTGGATATTACATAGCCTAGCTTTTACCTGCCTGTCTGCACCCTAGTATACAACAAATATAAAAAGAAAATCAGACCTTTCAGAGTATGGGAAAATAATATCAAGGATAGACATTTTAAAAGTACATTTAGAATTTTAGTGCTAGGTAAGAAATAAATTTAGAACTTTACTATTTGACCATGGATGTGAAATGTATATTCAGCTATTTGGGGAAATGAATAAGCCAAACAGATGGTATGTTAAAATTTAATTTCCATGATTGTTTTCGTGCATATGGAGCAGAAATCTTGAGCTATTTGTAAATTCACAAGTTACTGAGGACTGTAATTGCATATATAATCAGGTTTTCATCATATAGGGCTTTTTTTCCTCCTATTTGTTTTATTAATTGCCAAATCACACTCCTGCAATACATGGTAGAAGCAATTAAATTGTCATTATAAAGAGGAAAACAGAATGTTTACTTTAGACTTCTGAAGCTAGTTAACACCTATCTCAGAGACTAGGAATCAAGTATCTTATCCATAATTATGAAAACATCATTAATAAAAGCCAGCATTTACTTAACACTTAGGCTGCAGTTGTGAGTAGCTTTATCTGCTTTACATGTGCTTGTCAATCTTCACAATATAATTCTAAGTAATGACAATCATCATTTTAATATGAGAAACAATCTTTTCAGAATACATATATATATACATATATATATATATATAATTCTCCTATGTTGACTCACAGTGTAGCTAAATAATCCCAATGTGTTAATGTCGATCAATTACAGCAAGTGTCATTTTCCTTTATATAATGAAAAAGACCTTGTTCTTAGTAGTGTCCAGAATAGCTCTGAGATTCTCTGAGACTTCTGTAAATCAAAGTCAGATTTATCCTGCTTTAGTCATTCAAAAGTCTTTTTACTGAAAGTAAGAAAGCCCAAAGAATCTTCAGAAAGTACTCCATCACCTGATACAGAGCCTGCTTTGTGTAGAGCAGTGAGAATACTGTCAGTGAGATGTGGTTTGGGGAAACTGTCAGGTTTGCTTACACTGAAACATCCTTACTTCAAGTTAAGTGGCTCAAGCTTTCAAGTTAGATAGAGCAAGAAATAAGCGCGAATTCTATCTTATCTGTTTCAATTGTGAGGCATTTAAAAATTCATTTAAAAATTGTTTGGAGGGTGAAGAAGTAAATGTCAATATTGTAAGTGGGACAAGTCTTCATTATAACTTATTTCTTCCATTTCTTCTGTTTTCTCCTTATCATATAGGTTTTCATCCTGTGAGTGATAGGAAACGGAAGGGTCTTAAAGCCTGTCCTTCACGAAGTTGTAACCCAGTGTTCCGTGTTATGAACTAGCAAATATACAAGAACACTTTGTCATAGAGGTTCCTGTAGGTATTTGCTGTGGTTAACAATAGGAATAAAAAACACTCAGAATTCTACAGTGTTATTCCCTAATTGATTCTTACAATATAAATTTCCAATTGTTATTCTAAGATTAGTAATAAAAAAAAGGAAACCTCAGAATAGGCATTTACAAAATACATCCCATTTCATATTGACTCAGGAAAGAGGAATTATATAATCATGATATCTTTTTTTTCCCCCGTTTCTCACCAAGTTCCTATAAAGTTCCAAATAGTTAAAGAAAGACTGACTTTCATTTATAACCTGCTGATTCACCTAGATCAGGTTACTGGGAAGAAATCCAAGTCAGACCTCCTGACCTACTCCAAACAGCATGAAGTATGCCCTGCCACTAAATCCTTATTCCTGTGTACCTCACCCTGTCACTAAATATGATTTAGAGGAATCTCTAGAAAGTCAGGTAAAAGGATTTAATGCTTTACATGTAGGTTACAGCTGCTGGACTGGCTTTTATAGAAACATAAGTAAGTAATTTATTAAATGGCTCCGTCATTAGATATACCAGACTTTTAAACATTCTTGTGAGGGAGGTTTCTTTGGGTAGGGAGAAGATTAGCATTTCTCAACAGCAAGTATTTTTGACAAGATTAATGAGGCCCAGGGCAGAGGGATTTGTTTCCCCCTTTGTCTCTCCTCCCTTGGTTTCCTTGCCTTTTATGTAGCTGTCTTTTCCTCCGTGGCACCTGCTGTCAGTGACATGGATGAGACACCAAAACAGCATTCCTTCACTTCAACACTCCTCGCACCTTCTTCTCTCCCTTTCCTGCTCCCCAGGAGTTATTCCTTTCTCCTCTACTGGGATTGGTAAGGACATTCGTTCAGTTGGTTATAAGAAATGTCTCACAGGAAATTTCAGATGAAAAGCAGTCGGGAAACTATCAGAATAGAATTAGAAAAAATTATCATAAATATCTCTCAGTAACTTCTTTGATATAAAGAAAATAGGTACAAAAGGGATCCCAGTTTTAAAAAAAATTCTCTTCTAAATTGTTCTGTGTTTTTCTTCAGAGATATCACAATGTCTATGGTATCCATTTTGTCGGTTAGCAGAATATACTTTGCTTCATATGCTTGCTCTTTGATAGAATGTGTATGCTTCCATTTTTTTCCCTCTCATGTTCTCAGGAACAAGAGACACTGTCTTGCCTTTGTAAGCTTACTTCCCTTCAAAAAGATTTATATCATATAGACTAATAACAAGTGTACTTGCCTTTAACAAGCCTCCAAGTTTGCTTCTGTTTGTTCTTCTTCCAGCTCAATTTCCCCTTGGTGCCTTCCAATAAGTTGCCATCCTTTTCATCCAGACAAATTTCCCAAGTGTCTTTTACTTTGACAAAACACATTTTTCTCATCTTATAAAAGCTAATGTAACAGCATTTCCCATTTGTGTTTTTAGTATCTGCCAACACATTTTTACGATGATCCTGAGCTCTTGATATTTTTAAGTCTAAAGAAATGGCCTGAAGAAATGGTAAGATCAGTGGCTATCCAATGGCCATTCCTGGATCAGAGGAAGCCTGGGAAGTTCAGAAGCCAGCAAAGACAAATAGTGTATTTTAGGAGTTAAGAAAGATGTTTCATGTATCCATCTACTTGCAATCTTCTAACTTTGTAATTTTGAGTCGAGATTCTAGTTCTTACTAGAATCAATGTAAGCAAATTATATAATAAGAAGCATGAATTCTAAGAAATTAGTTTAAATCTAAGCACTCATTGAAGACAGTTCCAGTTTCTGTGAAAAAATGTATTTATCGCCACATATATGAACGTTACTATAGCATCTGTGCATGAAGTCACTTGGAGATATTCAATGAAAGGGTGGGAACAAAACACAGGCATGATTTCAAAATCTTCAAAAAAAAAGAAGATTGTTTACATTGTTATAGACTCCAGGATAGGAAATGTTTTCTTATTTCCTATGCACATTAAGGTCAAGGTGATACAAACAGAAGGGATCTGACAATTACAGTGGAGCCACTATTGTACATAGTGTCTATGGTAAGCTGTCTAGCCACTCAGATCCTCTTTATCTTCATAACCAAAATGAATATTTTATATGAATATTGTGATTAGTGAATAAGAAATGTGTCAAGCACTCTTGGAACAATCAACAAATAGCTACCCTATTATATTAACTACCTTATTACTATTATAATTTATTTTAAAAGCCATGATTATTCTCTCAATGAGTATTTTACATGGAAAAACACAAGAAAAGAAGAAAGGATAAAGAACCACAGTAGAAAACAAGGAGTAAAAGTGTTGTTAGGAAGAAAGTCTGTGATGAGCGAAGGATCCAAGGAACGGAAGAATGTTAGAGATTTTTGGATATAAGAATTAGGAAAAGAGGGGGCTGGGAAGGTGGCTCAGTGGTAGAGTGCTTGCCTTGCATGCATGAAGCCCTGGGATTGATTCCTCAGCACCACATAAGCAAAAAGAAAAAAAGCTAGAAGTGGCGCTGTGGCTCAAGTGGTAGAGCGCTAGCCTTGAGCTGAAGAGCTGAGGGACAGTGCCCAGGCCCAGAGTTCAGGCCCCACGACCGGACCCC
>NW_012267313.1:1399268-1406376 GCF_000151885.1 Dipodomys ordii | reverse complement strand
CTATCTATCTATCTATCTATATCTATCTATCTATCTATCTATCTATCTATCTATCTATCTATCTATCTATCTATCTATCTATCTATCTATCTATCGTGGAATTCTGTGCTTCCATCAGAAAGAATGGCACCACCCCATTTGTAAGGAAATGGCAAGACTTGGAAGAAATCTTATTCACTGAAGTAAGCCAGTCCCAAAGAAACACAGGTCCCATGGTTCCATTATTTGCCATAAATTGTATACATCTAGGATAATCTTAGCAGATGAGCTGAACAGCTCAATTGCAATGTACATATGACCAAAAAAGATGCTGCTGCCTGGCACTGATCTCACGCCTGTAATCCTAGCTACTCAAGAGGCTGAGATCTGAGGATTGCGGTTCAAAGCCAGCCCAGGCAGGAAACTCCATGAGACTCTTATCTCCAATAAACCACTAGAAAACCGGTAGAGGCTCTGTGGCTCAAGTGGTAGAGCTGAAGAGCTGAGGGATGGCGCCCAGGCCCAGAGTTCAAGCCCCAAGACCGACCAAAAAAAGGGGGGGTGGCTGGGAAGGTGGCTCAGTGGTAGAGCGCTTGCCTTGCATGCATGAGGCCCTGGGTTCAATTCCTTAGCACCACATAAGCAAAAAGAAAAAAGCTGGAAGTGGTGCTGTGGCTCAAGTGGTAGAGCACTAGCCTTGAGCTGAAGAGCTGAGGGACAGCACCCAGACCCAGAGTTGAGGCCTCATGACTGGACCCACCCCCCCAAAAAAAAGAAAAAAGATGATGCTAAGCCAAATGAACTCTGAGACATGGACACAAGAGGTTTTTCTTTGTTGTTGTTTTTAATGTATTATGTGATTTCTTGTTTCTTATGTATATTGTCCCCACTATGATATATCCCTTGTTGTCACTGTATTTGATCTTGGTACCCTGGTATTGTATATACGTTTATCTGAATCGGGGAAGAGAAGGGGAACAATAGAATGGTGAAACAAAGGACAAGGGGGAACCAATGCAACGGCGACATTCACAAGACAATAATATTCAGAATGGGGGGGTTGGGGGGAGGGAAAGTAGGAGAATAATGAGGGAAGGGGTAACAAGTTTGACAAGAAATGCACTTATTACCTTACTGATGTAATTGTAACCCCACTGTACATCACCATGACAATAAAAAAAATGGTGCCCAAATGCACCATCTCAAGATCATATTAAGCCAGTCAACATATCCATATTTCTGTCTTAGGGACATTGTGACAGTTAATAATCATAATCACAATAGTTGACATGTATCTGGAATTCACTGATTTTGCACTCGTTTGTAATATTCATGGGAGTTAAGAACTACTATTTTCATTTTACATGTGTAGAGAGAAAGAGAAAAATCTAAAAGAGTCAAGTAATTTGCCTAAGAAAAATTGGGAAGAACTTGTAAATTATACATATTGAAAGCTTCCTAAGTGATGATATAGCTTGAGTTACATAGGAATTTCTAATACCAAATGATCAGCTTCAGGCATATCTTTCAAGCTGGTGTTATAGATCTGGTGGAAATGTACCTGTAGGCTCTGAAAAATATCTTCATTGATAGCTACAGTTTTGAAATACAAGTAGGTAATGCATTTGGGGCAGCTTTTCCATAGATTTTTTTTAATGTAAGGTTCCAGAGAAGTTCCTGGAGAGAATTTCTCTTGGGAGAGAGTCTACTAGCCTTGATGAATTTGATCCAGTGATGCATTTCTGTCACAAGAGAGTAGACATGGGACTCTACCATAGATATGGTTATTTGAACTCAGAAGCTGACAGAGTCCAAAATTAAAATGATTTGGACAACTCACAATGAAATAAGGGGAGAGAAGGTAGTTTTTCTAGTTTGTAATTCACTGACAGGTCAATTCCCAATGAAGGCACTATGGTTTGGTTATGAAATGTCCTCCCCCAAAGGTTCATATGTTGGAGGTGTTAGGTCTCAGCTTGTACCTCTATTTTAAGATGTCTGGAACTGCTAGACTGTGAACTTGTTGGAGGAAGCAGGTCATTGTGGGTGTGCCTCTGAAAGTTCTATCTTATCCTAAGCCCTTTCCTCACTGTCTGCTTCCTGTCTGCTATGAGATGCACAACTCCTGCTCTGCATGCTTCCTCGGTCACTACTAGACCATAATTAGCAGAGCCATGAACAAGGCATTGAAATCTCTGAAACTATGAGGCAAAAATATATCTTTCCTAAGCTTTTTTTATTAATAAGTTTTTTATTGTGAAAATATCATACAGTGGGGTTACAATTACATGAGCAAGGTAATGAGTACATTTCTTATCAAGCATTATTGCCTCCTCCTTTGTTTCCCCTTACCGTTTTTTGACATAGCATCTTGTACATTTCATTGTTGCAATGACTTTCCTAAGTTTTTATGGCAGGTATTTTGTTACAATGATGAGAAAAGTAGCCACACAAAAACATTGCAGATGAGAGCAGTCTTCCCCAGAGAGTAGTGGCAGAGTTAAAACAGTGCCAAGGATTTGATGAAGATGCATTTTTGTGTACACATACTAGGGATTCCAAGAAGTGTTTGAGGGGTTTTGACTTTGATAGGATGTACAAGTTCTATTCAGAGAGGTCAGGGGAAAGTGAGGCATCCCTTTGACTGGAACTCTGGAAAATTCTGGATAACTTTTGGCTGGGGAGTGTCATGTAAAGAATTTGGATTGGATATCTATCTTATAAAGAAAGCAGATTAAGTAAAATTAACCTAGAAACAACAAATGCAGTGGACATGCTATCTCAAAATACTGAACATTCCTTTAAGTTAAAAATTTTGGCCTTTGAAAAACCAGTTCCTTATGTCCTCATTTTATAAGAGGCCAACACTTCATCACACGCTGTATAGTCCACAGAGAACTGTTTGGAAGAAGTAATGCAATGCCAACCCTGCAGGATCACCTGGTACACCAGGTTTAAGGATTTTAAACCTCAGTATTGCCAATGCCAAGTGATTACCAGACTTGAGAACATAACTTGAATTAACTTTAATACACATAAGACTGAAGTGGATATCAAAAGTCCATCTTACTCCCTTAAAATGAAAAATACGTAGAAGAGTTGGAACAAATATGTTGTCCCAACTACCTACAAGTATATCAATCACACTGCTGCTGGCTGTAAGATTTTTTTCCTTGCCTAATACGTTTTGAAAACTTACTGAGAAAATTCTTAGTTCCTTTTATCAAGTCTTAGCCTATATAACAAACAAGAAACCAAGCAGTATTAAGAGTTCTGTTTTCAAAGCTAGGTTTACAAAAGAGTTGACTCATGACCCCATGCTTCTAACATTAATATTATACTTCCTGAAGCCAATAGATCAAGTAATAGGTTAAGTCTTATGTGTATATTATGTGTTGTATTATACTTCAGAGGCAATTATCTAAATGCTTACAGTGTCTCTGTTTCTCTATGTCTCCAACTGTCTCTCTCTGTCTCTCTGTCCTTTCTTTCTCTGTCCTCTGTCTCTATCTCTGCCTCTTGTTTATCTTCAGCCATCTCTTTTCATGGTGCCACTGCAGCCATTTGGATTATCACATAGGAAGACAGAGTTTTTAAGAGAGAGAAGGCAGAATAATGGTGAGGAATTTTTCCTGGAGCCTACCAGAAAACTGTTTATATACCTTACATGACAACATAAATTAAATTTCTCATTTAAGGTCACTATCACTGGGAATAGGGAACAGTGATCAGTAGAGACAAAACAGTATACACCCCTTGCTTTGCATAGAGGTTGTTTGCTATGATTCTTATGTTTAAGAACATAAGAAAGAAGATAGACAATTGAATACATATAGAAGACCATCAAACAGTGTTTAAAATTAGGATGCTAAATAATAAGTAGATATAATTTTATTTCATTTCATTTTGTGATAGCAACTTTTTTCATAGGAACTGGAAAGATTTAATTATCAGCATGATCTTGCTGCACATGCTTTGTCATGCACATGCTTTGTATGCGTTGCAATCAGCATGAAGAATTAGACAAATCTATTATTTACTAGGTGGGTTGCATTCATCTCATAGTAAGGATGACAATTGATAGTGAGATCTAAAATTGACTGGTTACAGCCATCTATATTCATCTGCATCTTGATGTTAGAAATTGGGATGTTCTTCAATTTTTCATTTGCTTAGATTATCCCTGGGCAGCATCTAACAGATATTCACCTCTTTCCTACATGTCAAAGACTGACTAATCTCTTTCCTAGAGGCTTAGTCTTTCCTTGGATATCAGAGTATACTTAAATAAGTCATTCGAGCCTCTTAATTCAACCAATATATCTTATTTATCTTTTGTTGATTTTATAGTTTAACAGATTAAAAAGAACTAATTCCAAGCTAATGGAGATTACCTAATTAGATCCCAATATTTTATAATAATAGATGATAGGAAACTTTTTCAAACAATTGCAGAACGCATTATACCTATGATGAAAGTCTCAAATATAGAAGGTACTTGTAGTAACAAAGAGAAGAAAGAAACAGAACAAGAAAGCTATGAAGGCTGAGAAAGCTGGGAGGAAAAGACAAAGGGTATTGGAGAAGGTTTTCTAATAGCTTTATGTTGAGTATCAGAAATCACTGATATTCCTTTTTTGGAACTTGAGGAACTGGAATGAAGGATGGGAGAGGCAGGTGTGCATCCCTGCCCAAACTGGGGAAGTAGTATACAAAGGAAAATTGACTTATTCTTATAGCAACTCCCTAGAAGCTTTGTGATAGCAGACATCCTATATCCATACGAGAATCATTGTTGTCTTCTGGAATGGGCACATACATTCCAGGGTCTTTCAAACCAAAAGAAAATAGTTTTTCTTTTCTAAATATAACTATAGATCCCAGAATGTTCTTTTTTTCTCAAATAGTTATAAAGTTCAAAAGTAAGACTACAACCAATGAAAACTCACTACTTACTCTATTTAATAGTTTATTGGAGTAGCTTCATGTTACCACAGGCCTGAACAACATTTTTCTTTTTTTTGCCAGTCCTGGGGCTTGAGCTCAGGTCCTGGGCCCCATCGCTGAGCTGCTTTTGCTCAAGGCAAGCACTCTACCACTGGAGTCACAGCACCACTTCTGGATTTTTCTGTTTATGTGGTACTAAGGAATGGAACCCAGGATTTCATGGATGCTAGACAAGCACTCTACCACTGAGCTACCTTCCAAGGCCCTGAACAACATTTTTAAATTATTTCACAGCCAAAACACCGAGGAGTAACCATTGAAATGCGATTTCTTAATTTCTCATTCTCTTATAATAAAGCTTGAAATTTTCTCTAACTTGACAGTGCTAAGTGCTTTTACAAAGAAAGATGTTAGAGTCTCTTGAGCTTTGTATCAAATATCTATTCATCTGGCCACATTGCAAGATAATTAAACGAAGACAGAGCGATATGAGTAGTTTCTTCCTTTCAAAATATAATTTTCTTTCTGATAAAAATAATGAAATATATTTGAAAATATAATATAATAGTAAAATTAACTATATCTAAACTTTCTGGAGCTATTGGGAAAAAAACTTAGTACTAACATTTCCTGGCCATATTTATATTTATACAATTTTTTCAGATTAGCACAATCTAAAATTAGTATCACTATATCATTTTGAGGTTATGAAAAGATCCCTTTTCAGGAAAGAACCAAAGCTGAGTGGTTGCTGTCAGTCATTCATTCATTCATTCATTCCTTGAGTAACAATTTATATTTACACTTGTTTACATTCACTAAGCTAGTAAGAGTTCAGACCTGCCCAATTACAAAGAATATGTTCTTTTCATTCTGCTATAGGAAACTAAAATAGTATCTTTAACACAGTAGACTAAGATAATAGAAAGAAATCTTCCTTTTCAAAGGAAGATACTCTCACAAAACCACATGTAAACAATGGGCTATGCAAACAAAGTTCCATATCCCACATTTATTTTACTCTCCTGCTAGCCCACACCACAATCCTTCAGATTAGAAGATTTGGCTGCTTTACAGAATATACACTGGATGTAGAGCAAGCAACACCCAACACTCCATTAAGGTCATTATTCATGTGGATTTCTCTTCCTCCCACAGAGACACACATATCAATTTTTCTATATGTTTTAAAGAGATTAGCCACATGATTTTAATCATTTCTCCCAGGTGGCTCTTAGAACTTGCATGGTGGCCATATAGGTTATCCATCTAAGGACAAGTTCCAGTGTGGTTTGATGAATGAGCAGGAGACCAAAATCAAAGATCTGAAATTCTCTTCCCTCGAGAGGAATAGTTTTACCTTCTATTGCAAAGGGATCTTAGGGAACTGAACATTGAGAAACAATGTGACTTAAAGGTTTGAGCTGGACCACAATTTGAGATCATTTAATATGTTTTGAACTATTGTTTAAATGTTCTGGTTTGGTAAAACTTAAAGTATGTTTCTTTTTAAAAACTCTCTTTCCCTTCAATTTAAAGAGGTTTATATATTTTAATAGAAATTTAACCTGTACATATCAACTTATCTCAGTTAAATTATCAAGTTATATCTAAAGACATAATTCCCAATTGGCTTTATAATAGTAAGTTTAGAATAAATGCACACACACACACACACACACACACACACACCAGAATACACTGTACTAGAAAGTTCAGGTTGGTTTCACATCTCAAAAGCTACAGTTCCAGTGAATTCTAAACTTACAGAAAGTGTCCCAAAATGTGTCCCACATATCATTGAACAGTGTAACCACATCAACCAAAAGTGTAACCTAGTTTTCCTATCCTTTTTAGTTGACTCCACTGCAAAAGTTTTCCAAACACACTGACTTGAGATTTTCTAAAATATCACAATTAAATGGCATTTTTCATGTGCTCGCTGACAGGGGAGGCATGTCAACCATCGTTCCTTGGAATTAAGATAATTCTTTCTCTTCGCTTTTAATTTTTTTTGTACCTTTACTTTATTTATTTTATTTTATTTTATTTTTGAACATACTGTACAGAGGGGTTACAATTGCATGGGCAGGATAATGCATACATTTCTTACCAAGCATTGCAGCCTCCTCCTTTGTTTACCCTTCCCATCCCTTCCCAGCCTCCCCCCATCCCAATCCTT